>NW_026278139.1:115000-117500 GCF_023373465.1 Oncorhynchus keta | reverse complement strand
AGGTGATCTGATGGTGTTTACATTACTAACCTGATGGAGGTGATCTGATGGTGTTTACATTACTAATCAGATGGAGGTGATCTGATGGTGTTTACATTACTAATCAGATGGAGGTGATCTGATGGTGTTTACATTACTAATCAATCAGATGGAGGTGATCTGATGGTGTTTACATTACTAATCTGATGGTGATCTGTGATCTAATCAGATGGAGGTGATCTGATGGTTTTACATTACTAATCAGATGGAGGTGATCTGATGGTGTTTACATTACTAATCAGATGGAGGTGATCTGATGGTGTTTACATTACTAATCAGATGGAGGTGATCTGATGGTGTTTACATTACTAATCAGATGGAGGTGATCTGATGGTGTTTACATTACTAATCAGATGGAGGTGATCTGATGGTGTTTTACATTACTAATCAGATGGAGGTGATCTGATGGTGTTTACATTACTAATCATGATGGAGGTGATCTGATGGTGTTTACATTACTAACCTGATGGAGGTGATCTGATGGTGTTTACATTACTAATCAGATGGAGGTGATCTGATGATCTGATGTTTACATTACTAATCAGATGGAGGTGATCTGATGGTTTTTTTACATTACTAATCAGATGGAGGTGATCTGATGGTGTTTACATTACTAATCTGATGGAGGTGATCTGATGGTGTTTACATTACTAATCAGATGGAGGTGATCTGATGGTGTTTACATTACTAATCAGATGGAGGTGATCTGATGGTGTTTACATTACTAATCAGATGGAGGTGATCTGATGGTGTTTACATTACTAATCAGATGGAGGTGATCTGATGGTGTTTACATTACTAATCAGATGGAGGTGATCTGATGGTGTTTACATTACTAATCAGATGGAGGTGATCTGATGGTGTTTACATTACTAATCAGATGGAGGTGATCTGATGGTGTTTACATTACTAACCTGATGGAGGTGATCTGATGGTGATCTAATCAGATGATCTGATGGTGTTTACATTACTAATCAGATGGAGGTGATCTGATGGTGTTTACATTACTAATCAACCTGATGGAGGTGATCTGATGGTGTTTACATTACTAATCAGATGGAGGTGATCTGATGGTGTTTACATTACTAATCAGATGGAGGTGATCTGATGGTGTTTACATTACTAATCAGATGGACTAATCAGATGGATGGTGATCTGAGAGGGAGGTGATCTGTGGTGTTTACATTACTAATCAGATGGAGGTGATCTGATGGTGTTTACATTACTAATCAGATGGAGGTGATCTGATGGTGTTTACATTACTAATCAGATGGAGGTGATCTGATGGTGTTTACATTACTAATCAGATGGAGGTGATCTGATGGTGTTTACATTACTAATCAGATGGAGGTGATCTGATGGTGTTTACATTACTAATCAGATGGAGGTGATCTGATGGTGTTTTTACATTACTAATCAGATGGAGGTGATCTGATGGTGTTTACATTACTAATCAGATGGAGGTGATCTGATGGTGTTTACATTACTAATCAGATGGAGGTGATCTGAGGTGATCTGATGATCTGTGGTTTTACATTACTAATCAGATGGAGGTGATCTGATGGTGTTTACATTACTAATCAGATGGAGGTGATCTGATGGTGTTTTCTCTGAATCCACATGGTATTGAGATGATCTCAGATGACGTATTCAGTGACACTCAGTTTAAATGGTGATGATCATTGTGGTGATGGGGCGTGTCTGTGTGTGTGTGTCTTGTGTGTGTGTGTGTGTGTGTGTGTGTGTGTGTGTGTGTGTGTGTGTGTGTGTGTGTGTGTGTGTGTGTGTGTGTGTGTGTGTGTGTGTGTGTGTGTGTCTGTGTCTGTGTCTGTGTGTGTGTGTCAGATGTGGTGATTATTATCATGATGAAGATGATTTATTCTGCAACGGATCTTGACATACTAAATGTGCGTCCCAAATGCTAGCCTATTCCCTATATCCTGTGTACTTATGGGGCCATGAATCTCTGGTCAAATGAAGTGTTCTATATGGCCTGCCAAATGAGACACAGCCCCGGTTGAGCTTGATATATATATATATATCTTCCTCTTCACCCCAGAACATAACAGCTCCAAACTGTTTCATTCCAACGCATGACGACGGCTGAATTACACCATCAGCCAATCAAATCACAAACACCTCTCAGCTGCTGCCGTGGCTCCAGGCTCTGAATTAAAATGTAAATGTCATGATTGTGACCTGGTCTGTATCCCAAATTGAACTGTGGAGGGAATAGCGTGTCATTTGTGTGTGACACCTGATTTGGTCAGGGAGCAGGGAGACAGGAAGACAGGAAGTGAACTGGACCGTTTGACATCGGGTCGCCTTGTTAATGAATTTTAATAGGACTTATAACGACGTGGTGGAATTATTCCAGTCAGTGGTAAAAGAGGGGCGTGAGGGACACACATATTCTTGGAGGTACACACAGACACACACACACAGAAACACGCACACACGC
>NW_026278139.1:107500-112500 GCF_023373465.1 Oncorhynchus keta | reverse complement strand
TATATATTCTGAATGAGAGAAGTAGTACAACATAGACAACTGTAAACTTCTTCTGGCTAGGGGGCAGTATTCGGAAGTTTGGATGAATGAGGTGGCCAAAGTAAACTGCCTGTTACTCAGGCCCAGAAGATAGGATATGCATATAATTGGTAGTATTGATTAGAAAACACTAGTATTGGATAGAAAATAATTCCTATGAGTATAACAGAACTGATATGGCAGGCGAAACCCCGAGGACAATCCATCCAAAAGGTTTTTTTTCAGCTCACCTGTCACGCCCTGGCCTTTTCTTTATTATTTTGGTTAGGTCAGGGTGTGACATGGGGATTTATGTGTTTAGTCTGGTCTAGGGGTTTTGTATGTTTATGGGGCTGTTTCCTTTCTAGGTAGTTTTGTATGTTTATGGGGCTGTGTCCTGTCTAGTTAAATTGTATGTTTATGGTTGCCTAGATTGGTTCTCAATTAGAGGCAGCTGTCTATCGTTGTCTCTGATTGGGAACCATATTTAGGCAGCCATTTGCTTTGGGTATTTTGTGGGTGATTGTTTCCCATGTCAGTGTTTGTGACACACGGGACTGTTTTGGTTAGTTCACGTTTATTGTTTTTGTATTTGTGTTCACGTGGGGTTTTCTTATTAAAACCATGGACACCTACCACGCTGCATATTGGTCCGATCCTTGTTTCACCTCTTCAGAGGAAGAGGAGGAAATCTGCCGTTACATCACCTCTGATTACAATGGCTGGGAATGGGAATATAAAATGGAGTCATCCCAGATTGCAGTTCCTGGGGCTTCCACTAGATGTCAACAGTCTTTAGAAAGAGTTTCAGGCTTGTTTTTTTAATTAGCTAGAATTTGTAGTTTTTCTAAGTGGCTCCCATTTTGGCTGTAGTGTTTGTAATGCGTTCGGTGAGTACTTTGTTATTTATCTCCGTTAATGGTCTCCGGTATTCTCCGTCTTAAATTGTATCATTTATTTTAATAATAGGGTACCTGAGGATTGATTAGGAACCTTGTTTGACTTGTTTAGAAGAAGTTTATTTGTAACTTACGGATTCATTTTGTATGCATTTTGAACGTTTTTTGCAATATAAAGAAGCGCTTTATCGAACTAAAGGACCATTTGTTGTGTAGCTGGGACCCTTGTGACTGCAACCAGATGAAGATCTTCAAAGGTAAGTGATTTATTTTATCGCTATATCTGACTTTCGTGACGCTTTCTTGGAAAATGTATTTAATGCTTTTGTGTGCGGAGGAGCTGTCCTCAGATAATTACATGGTGTGCTTTCACCATAAAGCCTTTTGAAATCTGACAATGCGGTTTGATTTACAAGAAGTTAAGCTTTTAAATGTATGACACTTGTATTTTCATTAATGTTTAATATTGCTATTTCTGTCATTTGAATTTGGCGCTCTGCAATTTCACTGGATGTTGGCCAGGTGGGACGGTAGCGTCCCAATGATCCGTAAGAAGTTTATTAAGCAACGGTAAGTCTTGTGAAATAGATAAACAAATACAATAAGACATATTCAATGTGTATACAGTACCAATAGAAGCTTCTGTGTAAAATAACTGCTTAGTAAAAAGACAAACTGAAAAGAAGAGGTGGGTAGTGGAGGTTGGCTGTGAGGGTTCTGTTGAATACAGAGGCTGAAATAAGGAATAAGGAATGCATTTCAAAGGGTAGAGTACGACCCACACAGGAAGCGGCGCAGGTCCTAATCCAGGCACCTGTCATCTCCTGTCTGGAATACTGCAACTCGCTGTTGGCTGGGCTCCTCGCATGTGTCATCAAACCCCTGCAACTTATCCAGAACACAGCAGCCCACCTGGTTTTCAACCTTCCACAGTTCTCATGTCACCCCGCTCCTCTGCACACTGCAATGGCTTCCAGTTGAAGTTCGCATCCACTACAAGACCATGGGGCTTACCTACAGAACAGCAAGAGGAACTGCCCCTCCCTACATTTAGGCTATGCTAAAACCCTACACCCCAACCCATCCACTACAAGACCATGGGGCTTACCTACAGAACAGTAAGAGGAACTGCCCCTCCTACATGTAGGCTATGCTAAAACCCTACACCCCAACCTGAGCACTCTGTTCTGCCACCTCGGGTATCTTGGCCCTCCCACTCCTATCAGAGGGCAGCTCCCGCTCAGCCCAGTCCAAGCTGTACTCTGTCCTGGCAACCCAACGGTGGAGCCAGCTTCCCCCTGAAGCTAGGACAGATGAGTCCCTGCCCCCTTCAAACACTATCTTAAATAATCCTCCTCCTCACCTCGATAAACCAGCACCCCAACCCTTCAGGCTCTGACTCTACTGACAGCTACGTTATTATGGAAAAATGGGCTTTCTGGAACTGTGAATGCACAGTAGATCTGGATAAGAGTGTCTGCTAAATGACTAAAACATAAACATTTATGTTGTAGATAATGTATTGTAAGGGTTTGATGTTGTAGTTAATGTATTGTAAGGGGTTTGATGTTGTAGTTAATGTATTGTAAGGGGTTGATGTTGTAGTTAATGTATTGTAAGGGTTTGATGTTGTAGATAATGTATCGTAAGGGGTTTGATGTTGTAGAGAATCAAATCAAATCAAATCAAATTTATTTATATAGCCCTTCGTACATCAGCTGATATCTCAAAGTGCTGTACAGAAACCCAGCCTAAAACCCCAAACAGCAAACAATGCAGGTGTAAAAGCACGGTGGCTAGGAAAAACTCCCTAGAAAGGCCAAAACCTAGGAAGAAACCTAGAGAGGAACCGGGCTATGTGGGGTGGCCAGTCCTCTTCTGGCTGTGCCGGGTAGAGATTATAACAGAACATGACCAAGATGTTCAAATGTTCATAAATGACCAGCATGGTCGAATAATAATAAGGCAGAACAGTTGAAACTGGAGCAGCAGCACAGTCAGGTGGACTGGGGACAGCAAGGAGCCATCATGTCAGGTAGTCCTGGGGCACGGTCCTAGGGCTCAGGTCCTCCGAGAGAGAGAAAGAAAGAGAGAATTAGAGAGCATATGTGGGGTGGCCAGTCCTCTTCTGGCTGTGCCAGGTGGAGATTATAACAGAACGTGGCCAAGATGTTCAAATGTTCATAAATGACCAGCATGGTTGAATAATAGTAAGGCAGAACAGTTGAAACTGGAGCAGCAGCACAGTCAGGTGGACTGGGGACAGCAAGGAGCCATCATGTCAGGTAGTCCTGGGGCACGGTCCTAGGGCTCAGGTCCTCAGAGAGAGAGAAAGAAAGAGAGAATTAGAGAGCATATGTGGGGTGGCCAGTCCTCTTCTGGCTGTGCCAGGTGGAGATTATAACAGAACGTGGCCAAGATGTTCAAATGTTCATAAATGACCAGCATGGTTGAATAATAGTAAGGCAGAACAGTTGAAACTGGAGCAGGAGCATGGCCAGGTGGACTGGGGACAGCAAGGAGTCCTCATGTCAGGTAGTCCTGGGACATGGTCCTAGGGCCCAGGCCAGTTGAAACTGGAGCAGCAGCATGGCCAGGTGGACTGGGGACAGCAAGGAGTCATCATGTCAGGTAGTCCTGGGGCATGGTCCTAGGGCTCAGGTCCTCCGAGAGAGAGAAAGAAAGAGAGAAGGAGAGAATTAGAGAACGCACACTTAGATTCACACAGAACACCGAATAGGACAGGAGAAGTACTCCAGATATAACAAACTGACCCTAGCCCCCCGACACATAAACTACTGCAGCATAAATACTGGAGGCTGAGACAGGAGGGGTCAGGAGACACTGTGGCCCCATCCGAGGACAACCCCGGGCAGGGCCAAACAGGAAGGATATAACCCCACCCACTTTGCCAAAGCACAGCCCCCACACCACTAGAGGATATCTTCAACCACCAACTTACCATCCTGAGACAAGGCCGAGTATAGCCCACAAAGATCTCCGCCACGGTACAACCCAAGGGGGGCAACCCAGACAGGCCGACCACAACAGTGAATCAACCCACCCAGGTGACGCACCCCCCCCAGGGACGGCACGAGAGGGCCCCAGCAAGCCAGTGACTCAGCCCCCATAACAGGGTTAGAGGCAGAGAATCCCAGTGGAAAGAGGGGAACCGGCCAGGCAGAGACAGCAAGGGCGGTTCGTTGCTCCAGAGCCTTTCCGTTCACCTTCCCACTCCTGGGCCAGACTACACTCAATCATATGACCCACTGAAGAGATGAGTCTTCAGTAAAGACTTAAAGGTTGAGAATGTATTGTAAGGGGTTTGATGTTGTAGATAATGTATCGTAAGGGGTTTGATGTTGTAGAGAATGTATTGTAAGGGGTTTGATGTTGTAGATAATGTATTGTAAGGGGGTTGATGTTGTAGATAATGTATTGTAAGGGTTTGATTTTGTAGATAATGTATCTTAAGGGGTTTGATGTTGTAGATAATGTATTGCAAGGGTTTGATGTTGTAGTTAATGTATTGTAAGGGGTTTGATGTTGTAGATAATGTATTGTAAGGGGTTTGATGTTGTAGATAATGTATTGTACGGGGTTTGATGTTGTAGATAATGTATTGTAAGGGGTTGATGTTCTAGATAATGTATTGTAAGGGGTTTGATGTTGTAGATAATGTATCGTAAGGGGTTTGATGTTGTAGATAATGTATTGTAAGGGATGTTTGATGTTGTAGTTAATGTATTGTAAGGGTTTGATGTTGTAGATAATGTATTGTAAGGGGTTTGATGTTGTAGATAATGTATTGTAAGGGTTTGATGTTGTAGATAATGTATTGTAAGGGGTTTGATGTTGTAGATAATGTATTGTAAGGGGTTTGATGTTGTAGATAATGTATTGTAAGGGTTTGATGTTGTAGATAATGTATTGTAAGGGGTTTGATGTTGTAGTTAATGTATTGTAAGGGGTTTGATGTTGTAGATAATGTATTGTAAGGGTTTGATGTTGTAGATAATGTATTGTAAGGGATGTTTAGATAATGTATTGTAGATGTTGTAGAAATGTATTGTAAGGGGTTTG
>NW_026278139.1:97500-102500 GCF_023373465.1 Oncorhynchus keta | reverse complement strand
ATGTTTTTTCAACAGGGCCCGGTCCGTACAACGATTGATGTTGACACCCCTGGGCTAAACAATGTATTTATGTATATAAGTTAGCTATTTATTGAACAAGCTAAAAACACAGAGCCTAATGTTAGCTCGCTGGGAGGATGTCCTGTCATTGGAGGACTGGGTGAGTGACCGACTTTTTCCCCTCATATCGTTTTTTCGGAGGCTACAGCCAGAGATGCGGGTGTCCTTTGGTTAGCGAGCAAGAAATGTCAATGGCTTTGCTACCTAGCTAACTATGCTGAACTTGAACGACTTTTATCCACAGTTAGCATAATCTCGTAGTTGTCAATCAAATGCATTTGGCAATGACCAAATGGGCGGGCAGGCAAGTTTCCATTCAGTTGACAAAATATGGGTAAGGACAAGCAGGCATTGGCAGGCCAGCTGCAGAAGACAAGCAGCTACTATTCCTCATCGTTTCAGTGCATTTGGAAGGGCAGCTGCAGAAGACAAGCAGCTACCATTCCTCATCGTTTCAGTGCATTTGGAAGGCAGCTGCAGAAGACAAGCAGCTACTATTCCTCATCGTTTCAGTGCATTTGGAAGGCCAGCTGCAGAAGACAAGCAGCTACTATTCCTCATCGTTTCAGTGCATTTGGAAAACCAGCTGCAGAAGACAAGCAGGCTACTATTCCTCATCGTTTCAGTGCATTTGGAAGGCCAGTTGCAGAAGACAAGCAGGCTACTATTCCTCATCGTTTCAGTGCATTTGAAAGGCCAGCTGCAGAAGACAAGCAGGCTACTATTCCTCATCGTTTCAGTGCATTTGGAAGGCCAGCTGCAGAGGACAAGCAGGCTACTATTCCTCATCGTTTCAGTGCATTTGGAAGGCCAGCTGCAGAAGACAAGCTACTATTCCTCATCGCTACTTTGGATTCCTCATCGTTTCAGTGCATTTGGAAGGCCAGCTGCAGAAGACAAGCAGGCTACTATTCCTCATTGTTTCAGTGCATTTGGAAGGCCAGCTGCAGAAGACAAGCAGGCTACTATTCCTCATCGTTTCAGTGCATTTGGAAAGGCCAGCTGCAGAAGACAAGCAGGCTACTATTCCTCATCGTTTCAGTGCATTTGAAAGGCCAGCTGCAGAAGACAAGCAGGCTACTATTCCTCATCGTTTCAGTGCATTTGAAAGGCCAGCTGCAGAAGACAAGCAGGCTACTATTCCTCATCGTTTCAGTGCATTTGGAAGGCCAGCTGCAGAAGACAAGCAGGCTACTATTCCTCATCGTTTCAGTGCATTTGGAAGGCCAGCTGCAGAAGACAAGCAGGCTACTATTCCTCATCGTTTCAGTGCATTTGGAAGGCCAGTTGCAGAAGACAAGCAGGCTACTATTCCTCATCGTTTCAGTGCATTTGGAAGGCCAGTTGCAGAAGACAAGCAGGCTACTATTCCTCATTGTTTCAGTGCATTTGGAAGGCCAGCTGCAGAGGACAAGCAGGCTACTATTCCTCATTGTTTCAGTGCATTTGAAAGGCCAGCTGCAGAGGACAAGCAGGCTACTATTCCTCATCGTTTCAGTGCATTTGGAAGGCCAGCTGCAGAAGACAAGCAGGCTACTATTCCTCATCGTTTCAGTGCATTTGGAAGGCCAGCTGCAGAAGACAAGCAGGCTACTATTCCTCATCGTTTCAGTGCATTTGGAAGGCCAGCTGCAGAAGACAAGCAGGCTACTATTCCTCATCGTTTCAGTGCATTTGGATGGCCAGCTGCAGAAGACAAGCAGGCTACTATTCCTCATCGTTTCAGTGCATTTGGAAGGCCAGCTGCAGAAGACAAGCAGGCTACTATTCCTCATCGTTTCAGTGCATTTGGAAGGCCAGCTGCAGAAGACAAGCAGGCTACTATTCCTCATCGTTTCAGTGCATTTGGAAGGCCAGCTGCAGAAGACAAGCAGGCTACTATTCCTCATCGTTTCAGTGCATTTGGAAGGCCAGCTGCAGAAGACAAGCAGGCTACTATTCCTCATCGTTTCAGTGCATTTGGAAGGCCAGCTGCAGAAGACAAGCAGGCTACTATTCCTCATCGTTTCAGTGCATTTGGAAGGCCAGCTGCAGAAGACAAGCAGGCTACTATTCCTCATCGTTTCAGTGCATTTGGAAGGCCAGCTGCAGAAGACAAGCAGGCTACTATTCCTCATCGTTTCAGTGCATTTGGAAGGCCAACTAGCTTAAAAAGTTTGAGAGGGTTGGAGTTTTTTAACTTTGCTTCCATTCAACATTCCATACAAATAAATGCATTTGAATGAATTATATGAAGACTGCCTTGGTACTCCTTTATTGCTGAGGTTTTATGTTCCCTTACTATATATTAGCTTATCTCGCTCTGGATAGAATTCGTTTTTGGTCTACCTGTTCATGGTTGTTTGATCAATAGGACTGTAAAGTTCCCACATGTAAGAGGACTCCTGTGGTATTTACATTACTGCAGAAATACTTTCAGGTGTATTTTGTGTCTTTTGGTGAATGTTTTCTAATGATCTGAAGTGACTCTGTTGCTGCTGCCTGTAAACACACAGTACGGTTCATAGTGAATGAGGACAGGCCCTACTGCCTGGAAACACACAGTCCAGTTCATAGTGAATGATGACAGGCCCTACTGCCTGTAAACACACAGTCCAGTTCATAGTGAATGATGACAGGCCCTACTGCCTGGTAAACACACAGTCCAGTTCATAGTGAATGAGGACAGGCCCTACTGCCTGTAAACACACAGTCCAGTTCATAGTGAATGATGACAGGCCCTACTGCCTGGACACACACAGTCCAGTTCATAGTGAATGAGGACAGGCCCTACTGCCTGTAAACACACAGTCCAGTTCATAGTGAATGATGACAGGCCCTACTGCCTGGACACACACAGTCCAGTTCATAGTGAATGAGGACAGGCCCTACTGCCTGTAAACACACAGTCCAGTTCATAGTGAATGAGGACAGGCCCTACTGCCTGTAAACACACAGTCCAGTTCATAGTGAATGAGGACAGGCCCTACTGCCTGTAAACACACAGTCCAGTTCATAGTGAATGAGGACAGGCCCTACTGCCTGTAAACACACAGTCCAGTTCATAGTGAATGAGGACAGGCCCTACTGCCTGGAAACACACAGTCCAGACCAAAGTGAATGAGGACAGGCCCTACTGCCTGTAAACACACAGTCCAGACCAAAGTGAATGAGGACAGGCCCTACTGCCTGGAAACACACAGTCCAGACCAAAGTGAATGATGACAGGCCCTACTGCCTGGAAACACACAGTCCAGACCAAAGTGAATGATGACAGGCCCTACTGCCTGGAAACACACAGTCCAGACCAAAGTGAATGAGGACAGGCCCTACTGCCTGTAAACACACAGTCCAGACCAAAGTGAATGAGGACAGGCCCTACTGCCTGGAAACACACAGTCCAGACCAAAGTGAATGATGACAGGCCCTACTGCCTGGAAACACACAGTCCAGACCAAAGTGAATGATGACAGGCCCTACTGCCTGTAAACACACAGTCCAGTTCATAGTGAATGAGGACAGGCCCTACTGTCTGGAAACACACAGTCCAGTTCATATAGTGAATGAGGACAGGCCCTACTGTCTGTAAACACACAGTCCAGTTCATAGTGAATGATGACAGGCCCTACTGCCTGGACACACACAGTCCAGTTCATAGTGAATGATGACAGGCCCTACTGCCTGGAAACACACAGTCCAGTTCATAGTGAATGATGACAGGCCCTACTGTCTGGAAACACACAGTCCAGATCATATAGTGAATGAGGACAGGCCCTACTGTCTGTAAACACACAGTCCAGTTCATAGTGAATGAGGACAGGCCCTACTGCCTGGAAACACACAGTCCAGACCAAAGTGAATGATGACAGGCCCTACTGCCTGTAAACACACAGTCCAGTTCATAGTGAATGAGGACAGGCCCTACTGTCTGGAAACACACAGTCCAGTTCATATAGTGAATGAGGACAGGCCCTACTGTCTGTAAACACACAGTCCAGTTCATAGTGAATGAGGACAGGCCCTACTGCCTGGACACACACAGTCCAGTTCATAGTGAATGATGACAGGCCCTACTGCCTGGAAACACACAGTCCAGTTCATAGTGAATGATGACAGGCCCTACTGTCTGGAAACACACAGTCCAGATCATATAGTGAATGAGGACAGGCCCTACTGTCTGTAAACACACAGTCCAGTTCATAGTGAATGAGGACAGGCCCTACTGCATGGAAACACACAGTCCAGACCAAAGTGAATGATGACAGGCCCTACTGCCTGTAAACACACAGTCCAGTTCATAGTGAATGAGGACAGGCCCTACTGCATGGAAACACACAGTCCAGACCAAAGTGAATGATGACAGGCCCTACTGCCTGTAAACACACAGTCCAGTTCATAGTGAATGAGGACAGGCCCTACTGCATGGAAACACACAGTCCAGACCAAAGTGAATGAGGACAGGCCCTACTGTCTGGAAACACACAGTCCAGTTCATAGTGAATGAGGACAGGCCCTACTGTCTGGAAACACACAGTCCAGTTCATAGTGAATGAGGACAGGCCCTACTGCCTGTAAACACACAGTCCAGTTCATAGTGAATGATGACAGGCCCTACTGCCTGGAAACACACAGTCCAGTTCATAGTGAATGAGGACAGGCCCTACTGCCTGTAAACACACAGTCCAGTTCATAGTGAATGATGACAGGCCCTACTGCCTGGAAACACACAGTCCAGTTCATAGTGAATGAGGACAGGCCCTACTGCCTGTAAACACACAGTCCAGTTCATAGTGAATGATGACAGGCCCTACTGCCTGGAAACACACAGTCCAGATCATAGTGAATGAGGACAGGCCCTACTGCCTGTAAACACACAGTCCAGTTCATAGTGAATGAGGACAGGCCCTACTGCCTGTAAACACACAGTCCAGTTCATAGTGAATGAGGACAGGCCCTACTGC
>NW_026278139.1:55000-92500 GCF_023373465.1 Oncorhynchus keta | reverse complement strand
TGCATCACCCAACCAGGACCATTAATATGTTAGTTAGAGTGAGATATACTGTGCATTATACAACCAGGACTATTACTATGTTAGTTAGAGTGAGATATACTGCATCACACAACCAGGACCATTACTATGTTAGTTAGAGTGAGATATACTGCATTATACAACCAGGAGTCTATATACAATGTGTGCAAAAGGCATGAGGAGGTAGGCGAATAATTACAATTTTGCAGATTAACACTGGAGTGATAAATGATCAGATGGTCATGTACAGGTAGAGATATTGGTGTGCAAAACAGCAGAAAAGTAAATAAATAAAACAGTATGGGGATGAGGTAGGTGAAAATGGGTGGGCTATTTATCAATAGACTATGTACAGCTGCAGCGATCGGTTAGCTGCTCAGATAGCAGATGTTTGAAGTTGGTGAGGGAGATAAAAGTCTCCAGTCACAGGCAGCAGAGTACTGAAGACAGCGGAGGTGTATTTGGAGGGCCAGTTGGTCAGGATGACGTCTGTGAGGGTGCCCTTGCTTACAGAGTTAGGGTTGTACCTGGTGGGTTCCTTGATGATTTGTGTGAGATTGAGGGCTACCTACTGGTAGTATACTGAGAGAACGGCTTTCTGGGACTGCAGCACCACAACCATTAGAATGTACTTATGGCATAGAAGGACTCCTGTCCTCCTCTCTCTCCCGCTCTCTGTTTCTCCCTCTACTCTCTCATCATCCACTGCCTCTCCTGATCTGTACCCTCTACCACCTTTCCATTACTCCCTCTGTCTTTCTCTCTAAGCCCTCTTCTATTTTCTCTCTCTCTATCCGTCTGATTCTGGAGGTCTGACTCAATGTAAATGCACTGGAGGTCACGCAGGTTGTGTTGACGTTTCGTTGTCAAAGGAGACAGAAGATAATCAGCCAACAAAATGTCAGATTCTCATCTGAGACTTGGTAACATAACACACACACACACACAAATTCACATGCACACACACGCATCATATGATAGTGTGTGTGTGTGTGTGTGTGTGTGTGTGTGTGTGTGTGTGTGTGTGTGTGTGTGTGTGTGTGTGTGTGAGTCACATGTCTGTCTGCTAACCTGTGGGTTAAGTTACAGTCTGCAGAATGTCTGTCTCTTTATTTAATAAATGTCAGCTCTCTGCTGCTACATGACTGACACACTTCACATGTCTGAGATACACTGACTCACCTGATAGTTCAAAGGTTAGAGAAAGCGATTCCCAAACCTTCCACAACAAAGCCATCACCTACAGAGAGATGACTCTCGAGTAGAGTCCCCTAAGCAAGCTGGTCCTGGGGCTCTGTTCACAAACAAAAACACACCCCACAGAGCCCCAGGACAGCAGCACAATTAGACCCAACCAAATCACGAGAAAACAAAAAGATAATTACTTGACACATTGGAAAGAATTAACAAAAAAACAGAGCAAACTAGAATGCTATTTGGCCCTACACAGAGAGTACACAGCGGCAGAATACCTGACTACTGTGACTGACCCAAAATTAAGGAAAGCTTTGACTATGTACAGACTTAGTGAGCATAGCCTTGCTATTGAGAAAGGCCGCCGTAGGCAGACATGGCTCTCAAGAGAAGACAGGCTATGTGCTACTGCCCACAAAATGAGGTGGAAACTGAGCTCCACCTCCTAACCTCCTGCCCAATGTATGACCATATTAGAGAGACATATTTCCCTCAGATTACACAGATCCACAAAGAATTCGAAAACAAATCTAATTTGGAAAAACTCCCATATCTACTGGGTGAAATTCCACAGTGTGCCATCACAGCAGCAAGATTTGTGACCTGTTGCCACGAGAAAAGGGCAACCAGTGAAGAACACACACCATTGTAAATACAACCCATATTTATGCTTATTTATTTTATCTTGTGTCCTTTACCATTTGTACATTGTTAAAACACTGTATATATAATATGACATTTGTAATGTCTTTATTGTTTTGAAACAACTGTATGTGTAATGTTTACTGTTAATTTTTATTGTTTATTTCACTTTATATATTATCTACCTCACTTGCTTTGGCAATGTTAACACATGTTTCCCATGCCAATAAAGCCCCTTGAATTGAATTGAATTGAGAGAGAGAGAGAGATGGAAAGACAAAGAGAAAGCAAGAAGGAGAGAAGGAGAGGGAAGGATAGACAGAGAGAGAGAGACAGAGATGGAGAGAGATTATGAGAATGAGCAAGAGAGAAAAAGAGAGAGAGAGAGATTGAGATTGAGGAAAAGAGAGCGATAGAGAGAGAGACACGGAGAGACACGGAGAGAGAGAGAGAGAGAGAGAGAGAGAGAGAGAGAGAGAGAGAGAGAGAGAGAGAGAGAGAGAGAGAGAGAGGAGAGAGAGAGGGAGAGGGAGAGAGAGAGAGAGAGAGAGAGAGAGAGAGAGAGAGAGAGAGGGAGAGGTAGAGGTAGAGGGAGAGAGAGAGAGAGAGAGAGACAGAGCAAGATGAAGAGCACCCACTTAAAGTTGAAACATGAAAGAACACTTCAGAGTGACGTCCCCCAGGTCTCTCTCCTTTTCACACTCCATGTCTAAATAAAGACTGGAGGGGCGGCCTGAGAGGAGGTCAGAGGGGAGGCCTGAGAGGAGGTCAGAGGGGAGGCCTGAGAGGAGGTCAGAGGGGAGGCCTGAGGGGAGGCCTGAGAGGAGGTCAGAGGGGAGGCCTGAGAGGAGGCCTGAGAGGAGGCCTGAGAGGAGGCCAGAGGGGAGGCCTGAGAGGAGGCCTGAGAGGAGGCCTGAGGGGAGGCCTGAGAGGAGGTCAGAGGGGAGGCCTGAGAGGAGGCCTGAGAGGAGGCCTGAGAGGAGGCCTGAGAGGAGGCCTGAGAGGAGGTCAGAGGGGAGGCCTGAGAGGAGGCCTGAGAGGAGGCCTGAGAGGAGGCCTGAGAGGAGGCCTGAGAGGAGGTCTGAGAGGAGGCCTGAGAGGAGGCCAGAGGGGAGGCCTGAGAGGAGGCCTGAGAGGAGGCCTGAGAGGAGGCCTGAGAGGAGGCCTGAGAGGAGGCCTGAGAGGAGGCCTGAGAGGAGGCCTGAGAGGAGGTCAGAGGGGAGGCCTGAGAGGAGGCCTGAGAGGAGGCCAGAGAGGAGGCCAGAGGGGAGGCCTGAGAGGAGGCCTGAGAGGAGGCCAGAGGGGAGGCCTGAGAGGAGGCCTGAGAGGAGGCCAGAGGGGAGGCCTGAGAGGCGGCCTGAGAGGAGACCAGAGGGGAGGCCTGAGAAGAGGCCTGAGAGGAGGCCAGAGGGGAGGCCTGAGAGGAGGCCTGAGAGGAGGCCTGAGAGGAGGCCAGAGGGGAGGCCTGAGAGGAGGCCTGAGAGGAGGCCAGAGGGGAGGCCTGAGGGGAGGCCTGAGAGGAGGCCTGAGAGGAGGCCTGAGGGGAGGCCTGAGGGGAGGTCAGAGGGGAGGCCTGAGAGGAGGCCAGAGGGGAGGCCTGAGGGGAGGCCTGAGAGGAGGCCAGAGGGGAGGCCTGAGAGGAGGCCTGAGAGGAGGCCTGAGAGGAGGCCAGAGGGGAGGCCTGAGAGGAGGCCTGAGAGGAGGCCTGAGGGGAGGCCTGAGAGGAGGCCAGAGGGGAGGCCTGAGAGGAGGCCTGAGAGGAGGCCTGAGAGGAGGCCTGAGAGGAGGCCTGAGAGGAGGTCAGGAGGGGAGGCCTGAGAGGAGGCCTGAGAGGAGGCCTGAGAGGAGGCCTGAGAGGAGGCCTGAGAGGAGGTCAGAGGGAGGTCAGAGGGGAGGCCTGAGAGGAGGCCTGAGAGGAGGCCTGAGGGGAGGCCTGAGAAGAGGCCAGAGGGGAGCCCTGAGAGGAGCCCTGAGGGGAGCCCTGAGAGGAGGCCTGAGAGGAGGCCAGAGGGGAGGCCTGAGGGGAGGCCTGAGGGGAGGCCTGAGAAGAGGCCAGAGGGGAGCCCTGAGAGGAGCCCTGAGGGGAGCCCTGAGGGGAGGCCTGAGAGGAGGCCTGAGGGGAGGCCTGAGAGGAGACCTGAGAGGAGGCCTGAGGGGAGGCCTGAGGGGAGCCCTGAGGGGAGCCCTGAGAGGAGACCTGAGGGGAGACCTGAGAGGAGGCCTGAGGGGAGGCCTGAGGGGAGGCCTGAGAGGAGCCCTGAGAGGAGGCCTGAGGGGAGGCCTGAGGGGAGGCCTGAGAGGAGACCTGATGGGAGACCTGAGGGGAGGCCTGAGAGGAGGCCAGAGGGGAGGCCTGAGAGGAGGCCAGAGAGAGAGAGAGAGAGAGAGAGAGAGAGAGAGAGAGAGAGAGAGAGAGAGAGAGAGAGAGAGAGAGAGAGAGAGAGAGAGATGGGAGACCAGTAAACTAGTATTGCAGAAAGAGTTTTTGAGTTTAAAATAATCTTTATTGGGCCTGGGAACCCACAACACAATAAAAACTCATACAAAACCACAGTTACACATCAATTAAAAACACAACACCAAATCCTCCTCCACAGTAACTAAACACAGCAGACTGTGAATACCCCATAGGACAAGGGCTAAGCTGTGCTATCATAAATACAGTATCTTATGCATTCTAAATTACCGCCCATTTGGAAAAGGAAAATGCAATAAATATTTACTCTGAGCTGCGCTTCAGTAGGTTGGTGGTAGACGGAAGGCCGTGTTGCCAAACCGAGTCCTCTGTCCTTTGAAGAATGTCTCTGGTTGTCAATTGGATACGTTGTAGTAACGTCGTTGTGTGGTAGATGGGATACTCTGTCTGTTCCTTCCTAACCTGTGTTTGCAGCTGCCGTCACTAACTCAACAGCTAGGAGGTATCACTTCTGTCGTGAATAAGAGTTCAAAGTTCATACCATTCGCAACCAAAGGTCACGCTGATTTTGGCTTCGTTCTGTAGTTATTATCTGAACCATTCTGACATAGGACCGTCGTCCTCACATCCTCGGAACAGAAGGTTATATTGTCGTCAAGGCTTTATATAGGAAGGGAGAGGAGGGTGTGTTTGAAAAGTTGCATAGCCCATGTCCCTTCACCAGGGGTGGGCCACTGATTGAGCAGAGCCCTAACCTTATGAAATCCCAATTCTCACATTTTAGAAGCTAAAATCTGTCTAACCTTCCAACCCTACTACAGTAGTGATTAGATATATACCACCTGTCTAACCTTCCAACCCTACTACAGTAGTGATCAGATATATACAACCTGTCTAACCTTCCAACCCTACTACAGTAGTGATCAGATATATACAACCTGTCTAACCTTCCAACCCTACTACAGTAGTGATCAGATATATACCACCTGTCTAACCTTCCAACCCTACTACAGTAGTGATCAGATATATACAACCTGTCTAACCTTCCAACCCTACTACAGTAGTGATCAGATATATACAACCTGTCTAACCTTCCAACCCTACTACAGTAGTGATCAGATACATACAACCTGTCTAACCTTCCAACCCTACTACAGTAGTGATCAGATATATACCACCTGTCTAACCTTCCAACCCTACTACAGTAGTGATCAGATACATACCACCTGTCTAACCTTCCAACCCTACTACAGTAGTGATCAGATATATACCACCTGTCTAACCTTCCAACCCTACTACAGTAGTGATCAGATATATACAACCTGTCTAAACTTCCAACCCTACTACAGTAGTGATCAGATATATACCACCTGTCTAACCTTCCAACCCTACTACAGTAGTGATCAGATATATACAACCTGTCTAACCTTCCAACCCTACTACAGTAGTGATCAGATATATACAACCTGTCTAACCTTCCAACCCTACTACAGTAGTGATCAGATATATACAACCTGTCTAACCTTCCAACCCTACTACAGTAGTGATCAGATATATACCACCTGTCTAACCTTCCAACTCTACTACAGTAGTGATCAGATATATACCACCTGTCTAACCTTACAACCCTACTACAGTAGTGATCAGATATATACCACCTGTCTAACCTTCCAACCCTACTACAGTAGTGATCAGATACATACCACCTGTCTAACCTTACAACCCTACTACAGTAGTGATCAGATACATACCACCTGTCTAACCTTCCAACCCTACTACAGTAGTGATCAGATACATACCACCTGTCTAACCTTCCAACCCTACTACAGTAGTGATCAGATACATACCACCTGTCTAACCTTCCAACCCTACTACAGTAGTGATCAGATATATACCACCTGTCTAACCTTACAACCCTACTACAGTAGTGATCAGATACATACAACCTGTCTAACCTTCCAACCCTACTACAGTAGTGGTCAGATACATACAACCTGTCTAACCTTCCAACCCTACTACAGTAGTGATCAGATACATACAACCTGTCTAACCTTCCAACCCTACTACAGTAGTGATCAGATACATACAACCTGTCTAACCTTCCAACCCTACTACAGTAGTGATCAGATACATACCACCTGTCTAACCCTACTACAGTAGTGATCAGATACATACAACCTGTCTAACCTTCCAACCCTACTACAGTAGTGATCAGATATATACAACCTGTCTAACCTTCCAACTCTACTACAGTAGTGATCAGATACATACAACCTGTCTAACCTTCCAACCCTACTACAGTAGTGATCAGATACATACCACCTGTCTAACCTTCCAACTCTACTACAGTAGTGATCAGATACATAAAACCTGTCTAACCTTCCAACTCTACTACAGTAGTGATCAGATACATACCACCTGTCTAACCTTCCAACCCTACTACAGTAGAGATCAGATATATACCACCTGTCTAACCTTCCAACCCTACTACAGTAGTGATCAGATACATACCACCTGTCTAACCTTCCAACCCTACTACAGTAGTGATCAGATACATACCACCTGTCTAACCTTCCAACCCTACTACAGTATTGTTCAGATATATACCACCTGTCTAACCTTCCAACCCTACTACAGTAGTGATCAGATACATACCACCTGTCTAACCTTCCAACCCTACTACAGTAGTGATCAGATACATACCACCTGTCTAACCTTCCAACCCTACTACAGTAGTGATCAGATACATACCACCTGTCTAACCTTCCAACCCTACTACAGTAGTGATCAGATATATACCACCTGTCTAACCTTCCAACCCTACTACAGTAGTGATCAGATACATACAACCTGTCTAACCTTCCAACCCTACTACAGTAGTGATCAGATACATACAACCTGTCTAACCTTCCAACCCTACTACAGTAGTGATCAGATACATACCACCTGTCTAACCTTCCAACCCTACTACAGTAGTGATCAGATACATACAACCTTCCAACCCTACTACAGTATTGATCAGATACATACCACCTGTCTAACCTTCCAACCCTACTACAGTAGTGATCAGATACATACAACCTTCCAACCCTACTACAGTAGTGATCAGATACATACCACCTGTCTAACCTTCCAACCCTACTACAGTAGTGATCAGATACATACCACCTGTCTAACCTTCCAACCCTACTACAGTAGTGATCAGATACATACCACCTGTCTAACCTTCCAACCCTACTACAGTAGTGATCAGATACATACCACCTGTCTAACCTTCCAACCCTACTACAGTAGTGATCAGATACATACAACCTGTCTAACCTTCCAACCCTAATACAGTAGTGATCAGATACATACCACCTGTCTAACCCTACTACAGTAGTGGTCAGATACATACAACCTGTCTAACCTTCCAACCCTACTACAGTAGTGATCAGATACATACCACCTGTCTAACCCTACTACAGTAGTGATCAGATACATACAACCTGTCCAACCCTACTACAGTAGTGATCAGATATATACAACCTGTCTAACCTTCCAACCCTACTACAGTAGTGATCAGATATATACCACCTGTCTAACCTTCCAACCCTACTACAGTAGTGATCAGATACATACAACCTGTCTAACCTTCCAACCCTACTACAGTAGAGATCAGATACATACCACCTGTCTAACCTTCCAACCCTACTACAGTAGTGATCAGATATATACAACCTGTCTAACCTTCCAACCTTACTACAGTAGTGATCAGATACATACCACCTGTCTAACCTTCCAACCCTACTACAGTAGTGATCAGATATATACCACCTGTCTAACCTTCCAACCCTACTACAGTAGTGATCAGATACATACAACCTGTCTAACCTTCCAACCCTACTACAGTAGTGATCAGATATATACCACCTGTCTAACCTTCCAACCCTACTACAGTAGTGATCAGATACATACAACCTTCCAACCCTACTACAGTATTGATCAGATACATACCACCTGTCTAACCTTCCAACCCTACTACAGTAGTGATCAGATACATACAACCTTCCAACCCTACTACAGTAGTGATCAGATACATACCACCTGTCTAACCTTCCAACCCTACTACAGTAGTGATCAGATACATACCACCTGTCTAACCTTCCAACCCTACTACAGTAGTGATCAGATACATACAACCTGTCTAACCTTCCAACCCTACTACAGTAGTGATCAGATACATACCACCTGTCTAACCTTCCAACCCTACTACAGTAGTGATCAGATATATACCACATGTCTAACCTTCCAACTCTACTACAGTAGTGATCAGATATATACCACCTGTCTAACCTTCCAACCCTACTACAGTAGTGATCAGATACATACAACCTGTCTAACCTTCCAACCCTACTACAGTAGTGATCAGATACCTGTCCAACCTTCCAACCCTACTACAGTAGTGATCAGATACATACCACCTGTCTAACCTTCCAACCCTACTACAGTAGTGATCAGATACATACAACCTGTCTAACCTTCCAACCCTACTACAGTAGTGGTCAGATACATACAACCTGTCTAACCTTCCAACCCTACTACAGTAGTGATCAGATACATACCACCTGTCTAACCCTACTACAGTAGTGATCAGATACATACAACCTGTCTAACCTTCCAACCCTACTACAGTAGTGGTCAGATACATACAACCTGTCTAACCTTCCAACCCTACTACAGTAGTGATCAGATACATACCACCTGTCTAACCTTCCAACCCTACTACAGTGGTGATCAGATACATACAACCTGTCTAACCCTCCAACCCTACTACAGTAGTGATCAGATACATACCACCTGTCTAACCTTCCAACCCTACTACAGTGGTGATCAGATACATACAACCTGTCTAACCTTCCAACCCTACTACAGTAGTGGTCAGATACATACAACCTGTCTAACCTTCCAACCCTACTACAGTAGTGATCAGATACATACCACCTGTCTAACCTTCCAACCCTACTACAGTGGTGATCAGATACATACCACCTGTCTAACCCTACTACAGTAGTGGTCAGATATATACAACCTGTCTAACCTTCCAACCCTACTACAGTAGTGATCAGATACATACCACCTGTCTAACCCTACTACAGTAGTGATCAGATACATACAACCTGTCCAACCCTACTACAGTAGTGATCAGATATATACAACCTGTCTAACCTTCCAACTCTACTACAGTAGTGATCAGATACATACAACCTGTCTAACCTTCCAACCCTACTACAGTAGTGATCAGATACATACCACCTGTCTAACCTTCCAACTCTACTACAGTAGTGATCAGATACATAAAACCTGTCTAACCTTCCAACTCTACTACAGTAGTGATCAGATACATACCACCTGTCTAACCTTCCAACCCTACTACAGTAGAGATCAGATATATACCACCTGTCTAACCTTCCAACCCTACTACAGTAGTGATCAGATACATACCACCTGTCTAACCTTCCAACCCTACTACAGTAGTGATCAGATACATACCACCTGTCTAACCTTCCAACCCTACTACAGTATTGCTCAGATATATACCACCTGTCTAACCTTCCAACCCTACTACAGTAGTGATCAGATACATACCACCTGTCTAACCTTCCAACCCTACTACAGTAGTGATCAGATATATACAACCTGTCTAACCTTCCAACCTTACTACAGTAGTGATCAGATACATACCACCTGTCTAACCTTCCAACCCTACTACAGTAGTGATCAGATACATACCACCTGTCTAACCTTCCAACCCTACTACAGTATTGCTCAGATATATACCACCTGTCTAACCTTCCAACCCTACTACAGTAGTGATCAGATACATACCACCTGTCTAACCTTCCAACCCTACTACAGTGGTGATCAGATACATACAACCTGTCTAACCTTCCAACCCTACTACAGTAGTGATCAGATACATACCACCTGTCTAACCCTACTACAGTAGTGATCAGATACATACAACCTGTCCAACCCTACTACAGTAGTGATCAGATATATACAACCTGTCTAACCTTCCAACTCTACTACAGTAGTGATCAGATACATACAACCTGTCCAACCTTCCAACCCTACTACAGTAGTGATCAGATACATACCACCTGTCTAACCTTCCAACTCTACTACAGTAGTGATCAGATACATAAAACCTGTCTAACCTTCCAACTCTACTACAGTAGTGATCAGATACATACCACCTGTCTAACCTTCCAACCCTACTACAGTAGAGATCAGATATATACCACCTGTCTAACCTTCCAACCCTACTACAGTAGTGATCAGATACATACCACCTGTCTAACCTTCCAACCCTACTACAGTAGTGATCAGATACATACCACCTGTCTAACCTTCCAACCCTACTACAGTATTGCTCAGATATATACCACCTGTCTAACCTTCCAACCCTACTACAGTAGTGATCAGATACATACCACCTGTCTAACCTTCCAACCCTACTACAGTAGTGATCAGATATATACAACCTGTCTAACCTTCCAACCTTACTACAGTAGTGATCAGATACATACCACCTGTCTAACCTTCCAACCCTACTACAGTAGTGATCAGATACATACCACCTGTCTAACCTTCCAATCCTACTACAGTATTGCTCAGATATATACCACCTGTCTAACCTTCCAACCCTACTACAGTAGTGGTCAGATACATACAACCTGTCTAACCTTCCAACCCTACTACAGTAGTGATCAGATACATACCACCTGTCTAACCCTACTACAGTAGTGATCAGATACATACAACCTGTCTAACCTTCCAACCCTACTACAGTAGTGGTCAGATACATACAACCTGTCTAACCTTCCAACCCTACTACAGTAGTGATCAGATACATACCACCTGTCTAACCTTCCAACCCTACTACAGTGGTGATCAGATACATACCACCTGTCTAACCTTCCAACCCTACTACAGTGGTGATCAGATACATACCACCTGTCTAACCCTACTACAGTAGTGGTCAGATATATACAACCTGTCTAACCTTCCAACCCTACTACAGTAGTGATCAGATACATACCACCTGTCTAACCCTACTACAGTAGTGATCAGATACATACAACCTGTCCAACCCTACTACAGTAGTGATCAGATATATACAACCTGTCTAACCTTCCAACTCTACTACAGTAGTGATCAGATACATACAACCTGTCTAACCTTCCAACCCTACTACAGTAGTGATCAGATACATACCACCTGTCTAACCTTCCAACTCTACTACAGTAGTGATCAGATACATAAAACCTGTCTAACCTTCCAACTCTACTACAGTAGTGATCAGATACATACCACCTGTCTAACCTTCCAACCCTACTACAGTAGAGATCAGATATATACCACCTGTCTAACCTTCCAACCCTACTACAGTAGTGATCAGATACATACCACCTGTCTAACCTTCCAACCCTACTACAGTAGTGATCAGATACATACCACCTGTCTAACCTTCCAACCCTACTACAGTATTGCTCAGATATATACCACCTGTCTAACCTTCCAACCCTACTACAGTAGTGATCAGATACATACCACCTGTCTAACCTTCCAACCCTACTACAGTAGTGATCAGATATATACAACCTGTCTAACCTTCCAACCTTACTACAGTAGTGATCAGATACATACCACCTGTCTAACCTTCCAACCCTACTACAGTAGTGATCAGATACATACCACCTGTCTAACCTTCCAACCCTACTACAGTATTGCTCAGATATATACCACCTGTCTAACCTTCCAACCCTACTACAGTAGTGATCAGATACATACCACCTGTCTAACCTTCCAACCCTACTACAGTGGTGATCAGATACATACAACCTGTCTAACCTTCCAACCCTACTACAGTAGTGATCAGATACATACCACCTGTCTAACCCTACTACAGTAGTGATCAGATACATACAACCTGTCCAACCCTACTACAGTAGTGATCAGATATATACAACCTGTCTAACCTTCCAACTCTACTACAGTAGTGATCAGATACATACAACCTGTCCAACCTTCCAACCCTACTACAGTAGTGATCAGATACATACCACCTGTCTAACCTTCCAACTCTACTACAGTAGTGATCAGATACATACCACCTGTCTAACCTTCCAACCCTACTACAGTGTTAGCTAGCTACATAGCTGTCTTTGTTTCCAAGATAATTGTGTAGTTTAGTGTGTGTAGCCTTGGAGTGATTATCTTAATTCACTGAGGTTCGCTAGCCAGCTATTTGTCGTCCTTAACGTAGGAGACTCTGCTAGCTAGCCAACAGCTAACTGCTAACAGCTAGCCAACGTCTGCTGTTTTGAATTCAACAACCCGGTCAGGTGGTTTCACATTTTCGTTTCGTTTCATTGCAGTGCAGCGGTTTGATTTGTTTGATCGTGGCTAGCTGCATAGCCGTCTTTGTTTCAAAGATAATTGTGTAGTCTAGACCGATTCCCTAGGTTAGCTAGCCAGCTATTGTCGTTCTTTTAACTCAACGTAACGTAAACAACACTGCTAGCTAGCCAGCTAGCCCCGAATAGCAGCACTGTAGAATTATTACACTCAACGGAACGACTTGATTAGTGTAGTGTCAACAACGCAGCTACTGCCAGCTAGCCTACTTTAGCAGTACTGTATCATTTTAATCATTTTAGTCAATAAGATTCTTGCTACGTAAGCTTAACTTTCTGAACATTCGAGACGTGTAGTCCGCTTGTCATTCCAATTTCCTTGCATTAGCGTAGCCTTTCTGTAGCCTGTCAACTATGTGTCTGTCTATCCCTGTTCTCTCCTCTCTGCACAGACCATACAAACGCTCCACACCGCGTGGCCGCGACCACCCTAACCTGGTGGTCCCAGCGCGTACGACCCACGGGAGTTCCAGGTCTCTGGTAGCCTCTGGAACTGCCAATCTGCGGCCAACAAGGCAGAGTTCATCTCAGCCTATGCCTCCTCCAGTCCCTTGACTTCTTGGCACTGACGGAAACATGGATCACCACAGATAACACTGCTACTCCTACTGCTCTCTCCTCGTCCGCCCACGTGTTCTCGCACACCCCGAGAGCTTCTGGTCAGCGGGGTGGTGGCACCGGGATCCTCATCTCTCCCAAGTGGTCTTTCTCTCTTCTCCCCTTACCCATCTGTCTATTGCCTCCTTTGAATTCCATGCTGTCACAGTTACCAGCCCTTTCAAGCTTAACATCCTTATCATTTATCGCCCTCCAGGTTCCTCGGAGAGTTCATCAATGAGCTTGATGCCTTGATAAGCTCCTTTCCTGAGGACGGCTCACCTCTCACAGTTCTGGGCGACTTTAACCTCCCCACGTCTACCTTTGACTCATTCCTCTCTGCCTCCTTCTTTCCACTCCTCTCCTCTTTTGACCTCACCCTCTCACCCTCCCCCCTACTCACAAGGCAGGCAATACGCTTGACCTCATCTTTACTAGATGCTGTTCTTCCACTAACCTCATTGCAACTCCTCCAAGTCTCCGACCACTACCTTGTATCCTTTTCCCTCTCGCTCTCATCCAACACTTCCCACACTGCCCCTACTCGGATGGTATCGCGCCGTCCCAATCTTCGCTCTCTCTCCCCCGCTACTCTCTCCTCTTCCATCCTATCTTCTCTTCCCTCTGCTCAAACTTTCTCCAACCTATCTCCTGATTCTGCCTCCTCAACCCTCCTCTCCTCCCTTACTGCATCCTTTGACTCCCTATGTCCCCTATCCTCCAGGCCGGCTCGGTCCTCCCCTCCCGCTCCGTGGCTCGACGACTCATTGCGAGCTCACAGAACAGGGCTCCGGGCAGCCGAGCGGAAATGGAGGAAAACTCGCCTCCCTGCGGACCTGGCATCCTTTCACTCCCTCCTCTCTACATTTTCCTCCTCTGTCTCTGCTGCTAAAGCCACTTTCTACCATTCTAAATTCCAAGCATCTGCCTCTAACCCTAGGAAGCTCTTTGCCACCTTCTCCTCCCTCCTGAATCCTCCCCCCTCCCTCCTCCCTCTCTGCAGATGACTTCGTCAACCATTTTGAAAAGAAGGTCGATGACATCCGATCCTCGTTTGCTAAGTCAAACGACACCGCTGGTTCTGCTCACACTGCCCTACCCTATGCTCTGACCTCTTTCTCCCCTCTCTCTCCAGATGAAATCTCGCGTCTTGTGACGGCCGGCCGCCCAACAACCTGCCCGCTTGACCCTATCCCTCCTCTCTTCTCCAGACCATTTCCGGAGACCTTCTCCCTTACCTCACCTCGCTCATCAACTCATCCCTGACCGCTGGCTACGTCCCTCCCGTCTTCAAGAGAGCGAGAGTTGCACCCTTCTGAAAAAAACCTACACTCGATCCCTCCGATGTCAACAACTACAGACCAGTATCCCTTCTCTCTTTTCTCTCCAAAACTCTTGAGCGTGCCGTCCTTGGCCAGCTCTACCGCTATCTCTCTCAGAATGACCTTCTTGATCCAAATCAGTCAGGTTTCAAGACTAGTCATTCAACTGAGACTGCTCTTCTCTGTATCACGGAGGCGCTCCGCACTGCTAAAGCTAACTCTCTCTCCTCTGCTCTCATCCTTCTAGACCTATCGGCTGCCTTCGATACTGTGAACCATCAGATCCTCCTCTCCACCCTCTCCGAGTTGGGCATCTCCGGCGCGGCCCACGCTTGGATTGCGTCCTACCTGACAGGTCGCTCCTACCAGGTGGCGTGGCGAGAATCTGTCTCCTCACCACGCGCTCTCACCACTGGTGTCCCCCAGGGCTCTGTTCTAGGCCCTCTCTTATTCTCGCTATACACCAAGTCACTTGGCTCTGTCATAACCTCACATGGTCTCTCCTATCATTGCTATGCAGACGACACACAATTAATCTTCTCCTTTCCCCCTTCTGATGACCAGGTGGCGAATCGCATCTCTGCATGTCTGGCAGACATATCAGTGTGGATGACGGATCACCACCTCAAGCTGAACCTCAGCAAGACGGAGCTCCTCTTCCTCCCGGGGAAGGACTGCCCGTTCCATGATCTCGCCATCACGGTTGACAACTCCATTGTGTCCTCCTCCCAGAGCGCTAAGAACCTTGGCGTGATCCTGGACAACACCCTGACGTTCTCAACTAACATCAAGGCGGTGTCCCGTTCCTGTAGGTTCATGCTCTACAACATCCGCAGAGTACGACCCTGCCTCACACAGGAAGCGGCGCAGGTCCTAATCCAGGCACTTGTCATCTCCCCGTCTTGATTACTGCAACTCGCTGTTGGCTGGGCTCCTGCCTGTGCCATTAAACCCCTACAACTCATCCAGAACGCCGCAGCCCGTCTGGTGTTCAACCTTCCCAAGTTCTCTCACGTCACCCCGCTCCTCCGCTCTCTCCACTGGCTTCCAGTTGAAGTCAGCATCCGCTACAAGACCATGGTGCTCGCCACGGAGCTGTGAGGGGAACGGCACCTCAGTACCTCCAGGCTCTGATCAGGCCCTACACCCAAACAAGGGCACTGCGTTCATCCACCTCTGGCCTGCTCGCCTCCCTACCACTGAGGAAGTACAGTTCCCGCTCAGCCCAGTCAAAACTGTTCGCTGCTCTGGCCCCCCAATGGTGGAACAAACTCCTCACGACGCCAGGACAGCGGAGTCAATCACCACCTTCCGGAGACACCTGAAACCCCACCTCTTCAAGGAATACCTAGGATAGGGTAAGTAAGGGTAAGTAATCCTTCTCACCCCCTTCTCCCCCAACAAGATTTAGATGCAAGTGGCTGTTCCACTGGTTGTCATAAGGTGTATGCACTAATTTGTAAGTCGACTTAAATGTAATGTAAATGTACTACAGTAGAGATCAGATATATACCACCTGTCTAACCTTCCAACCCTACTACAGTAGTGATCAGATACATACCACCTGTCTAACCTTCCAACCCTACTACAGTAGTGATCAGATACATACCACCTGTCTAACCTTCCAACCCTACTACAGTATTGCTCAGATATATACCACCTGTCTAACCTTCCAACCCTACTACAGTAGTGATCAGATACATACCACCTGTCTAACCTTCCAACCCTACTACAGTAGTGATCAGATATATACAACCTGTCTAACCTTCCAACCTTACTACAGTAGTGATCAGATACATACCACCTGTCTAACCTTCCAACCCTACTACAGTAGTGATCAGATACATACCACCTGTCTAACCTTCCAATCCTACTACAGTATTGCTCAGATATATACCACCTGTCTAACCTTCCAACCCTACTACAGTAGTGATCAGATACATACCACCTGTCTAACCTTCCAACCCTACTACAGTGGTGATCAGATACATACAACCTGTCTATCCTTCCAACCCTACTACAGTAGTGATCAGATACATACCACCTGTCTAACCTTCCAACCCTACTACAGTGGTGATCAGATACATACCACCTGTCTAACCTTCCAATTCTACACAGTAGTGATCAGATATATACCACCTGTCTAACCTTCCAACCCTACTACAGTAGTGATCAGATACATACAACCTGTCTAACCTTCCAACCCTACTACAGTAGTGATCAGATACATACCACCTGTCTAACCTTCCAACCCTACTACAGTAGTGATCAGATACATACCACCTGTCTAACCCTCCAACCCTACTACAGTAGTGATCAGATACATACAACCTGTCTAACCTTCCAACCCTACTACAGTAGTGATCAGATACATACCACCTGTCTAACCTTCCAACCCTACTACAGTAGTGATCAGATACATACCACCTGTCTAACCCTCCAACCCTACTACAGTAGTGATCAGATACATACAACCTGTCTAACCTTCCAACCCTACTACAGTAGTGATCAGATACATACCACCTGTCTAACCTTCCAACCCTACTACAGTAGTGATCAGATACATACCACCTGTCTAACCTTCCAACCCTACTACAGTATTGCTCAGATATATACCACCTGTCTAACCTTCCAACCCTACTACAGTAGTGATCAGATACATACCACCTGTCTAACCTTCCAACCCTACTACAGTAGTGATCAGATACA
The DNA here is from genome assembly GCF_023373465.1 of Oncorhynchus keta. Classification (NCBI taxonomy): domain Eukaryota; kingdom Metazoa; phylum Chordata; class Actinopteri; order Salmoniformes; family Salmonidae; genus Oncorhynchus; species Oncorhynchus keta. Next base: position 75,140 of record NW_026278139.1, on the reverse strand, counting down.
TACCACCTGTCTAACCTTCCAACCCTACTACAGTATTGCTCAGATATATACCACCTGTCTAACCTTCCAACCCTACTACAGTAGTGATCAGATACATACCACCTGTCAACCTTCCAACCCTACTACAGTATTGCTCAGATATATACCACCTGTCTAACCTTCCAACCCTACTACAGTAGTGATCAGATACATACCACCTGTCTAACCTTCCAACCCTACTACAGTAGTGACAGATACATACCACCTGTCTAACCCTTCCAACCCTACTACAGTATTGCTCAGATATATACCACCTGTCTAACCTTCCAACCCTACTACAGTAGTGATCAGATACATACCACCTGTCTAACCTTCCAACCCTACTACAGTAGTGATCAGATATATACCACCTGTCTAACCTTCCAACCCTACTACAGTAGTGATCAGATACATACCACCTGTCTAACCTTCCAACCCTACTACAGTAGTGATCAGATACATACAACCTTCCAACCCTACTACAGTATTGATCAGATACATACCACCTGTCTAACCTTCCAACCCTACTACAGTAGTGATCAGATACATACAACCTTCCAACCCTACTACAGTAGTGATCAGATACATACCACCTGTCTAACCTTCCAACCCTACTACAGTAGTGATCAGATACATACCACCTGTCTAACCTTCCAACCCTACTACAGTAGTGATCAGATACATACCACCTGTCTAACCTTCCAACCCTACTACAGTAGTGATCAGATACATACCACCTGTCTAACCTTCCAACCCTACTACAGTAGTGATCAGATACATACAACCTGTCTCAACCTTCCAACCCTAATACAGTAGTGATCAGATACATACCACCTGTCTAACCCTACTACAGTAGTGGTCAGATACATACAACCTGTCTAACCTTCCAACCCTACTACAGTAGTGATCAGATACATACCACCTGTCTAACCTTCCAACTCTACTACAGTAGTGATCAGATACATAAACCTGTCTAACCTTCCAACCTACTACAGTAGTGATCAGATACATACCACCTGTCTAACCTTCCAACCCTACTACAGTAGAGATCAGATATATACCACCTGTCTAACCTTCCAACCCTACTACAGTAGTGATCAGATACATACCACCTGTCTAACCTTCCAACCCTACTACAGTAGTGATCAGATACATACCACCTGTCTAACCTTCCAACCCTACTACAGTATTGCTCAGATATATACCACCTGTCTAACCTTCCAACCCTACTACAGTAGTGATCAGATACATACCACCTGTCTAACCTTCCAACCCTACTACAGTAGTGATCAGATATATACAACCTGTCTAACCTTCCAACCTTACTACAGTAGTGATCAGATACATACCACCTGTCAACCTTCCAACCCTACTACAGTAGTGATCAGATACATACCACCTGTCTAACCTTCCAACCCTACTACAGTGGTGATCAGATACATACCACCTGTCTAACCTTCCAATCCTACTACAGTAGTGATCAGATATATACCACCTGTCTAACCTTCCAACCCTACTACAGTAGTGATCAGATACATACAACCTGTCTAACCTTCCAACCCTACTACAGTAGTGATCAGATACATACCACCTGTCTAACCTTCCAACCCTACTACAGTAGTGATCAGATACATACCACCTGTCTAACCCTCCAACCCTACTACAGTAGTGATCAGATACATACAACCTGTCTAACCTTCCAACCCTACTACAGTAGTGATCAGATACATACCACCTGTCTAACCTTCCAACCCTACTACAGTAGTGATCAGATACATACCACCTGTCTAACCCTCCAACCCTACTACAGTAGTGATCAGATACATACAACCTGTCTAACCTTCCAACCCTACTACAGTAGTGATCAGATACATACCACCTGTCTAACCTTCCAACCCTACTACAGTAGTGATCAGATACATACCACCTGTCTAACCTTCCAACCCTACTACAGTATTGCTCAGATATATACCACCTGTCTAACCTTCCAACCCTACTACAGTAGTGATCAGATACATACCACCTGTCTAACCTTCCAACCCTACTACAGTAGTGATCAGATACATACCACCTGTCTAACCTTCCAACCCTACTACAGTATTGCTCAGATATATACCACCTGTCTAACCTTCCAACCCTACTACAGTAGTGATCAGATACATACCACCTGTCTAACCTTCCAACCCTACTACAGTATTGCTCAGATATATACCACCTGTCTAACCTTCCAACCCTACTACAGTAGTGATCAGATACATACCACCTGTCTAACCTTCCAACCCTACTACAGTAGTGATCAGATACATACCACCTGTCTAACCTTCCAACCCTACTACAGTATTGCTCAGATATATACCACCTGTCTAACCTTCCAACCCTACTACAGTAGTGATCAGATACATACCACCTGTCTAACCTTCCAACCCTACTACAGTAGTGATCAGATATATACCACCTGTCTAACCTTCCAACCCTACTACAGTAGTGATCAGATACATACCACCTGTCTAACCTGTCTAACCTTCCAACCCTACTACAGTAGTGATCAGATATATACCACCTGTCTAACCTTCCAACCCTACTACAGTAGTGATCAGATACATACCACCTGTCTAACCTTCCAACCCTACTACAGTAGTGATCAGATATATACCACCTGTCTAACCTTCCAACCCTACTACAGTAGTGATCAGATACATACAACCTTCCAACCCTACTACAGTATTGATCAGATACATACCACCTGTCTAACCTTCCAACCCTACTACAGTAGTGATCAGATACATACAACCTTCCAACCCTACTACAGTAGTGATCAGATACATACCACCTGTCTAACCTTCCAACCCTACTACAGTAGTGATCAGATACATACCACCTGTCTAACCTTCCAACCCTACTACAGTAGTGATCAGATACATACCACCTGTCTAACCTTCCAACCCTACTACAGTAGTGATCAGATACATACCACCTGTCTAACCTTCCAACCCTACTACAGTAGTGATCAGATACATACAACCTGTCTAACCTTCCAACCCTAATACAGTAGTGATCAGATACATACCACCTGTCTAACCCTACTACAGAGTGGTCAGATACATACAACCTGTCTAACCTTCCAACCCTACTACAGTAGTGATCAGATACATACCACCTGTCTAACCCTACTACAGTAGTGATCAGATACATACAACCTGTCCAACCCTACTACAGTAGTGATCAGATATATACAACCTGTCTAACCTTCCAACCCTACTACAGTAGTGATCAGATATATACCACCTGTCTAACCTTCCAACCCTACTACAGTAGTGATCAGATACATACAACCTGTCTAACCTTCCAACCCTACTACAGTAGAGATCAGATACATACCACCTGTCTAACCTTCCAACCCTACTACAGTAGTGATCAGATATATACAACCTGTCTAACCTTCCAACCTTACTACAGTAGTGATCAGATACATACCACCTGTCTAACCTTCCAACCCTACTACAGTAGTGATCAGATATATACCACCTGTCTAACCTTCCAACCCTACTACAGTAGTGATCAGATACATACAACCTGTCTAACCTTCCAACCCTACTACAGTAGTGATCAGATATATACCACCTGTCTAACCTTCCAACCCTACTACAGTAGTGATCAGATACATACAACCTTCCAACCCTACTACAGTATTGATCAGATACATACCACCTGTCTAACCTTCCAACCCTACTACAGTAGTGATCAGATACATACAACCTTCCAACCCTACTACAGTAGTGATCAGATACATACCACCTGTCTAACCTTCCAACCCTACTACAGTAGTGATCAGATACATACCACCTGTCTAACCTTCCAACCCTACTACAGTAGTGATCAGATACATACAACCTGTCTAACCTTCCAACCCTACTACAGTAGTGATCAGATACATACCACCTGTCTAACCTTCCAACCCTACTACAGTAGTGATCAGATATATACCACATGTCTAACCTTCCAACTCTACTACAGTAGTGATCAGATATATACCACCTGTCTAACCCTTCCAACCCTACTACAGTAGTGATCAGATACATACAACCTGTCTAACCTTCCAACCCTACTACAGTAGTGATCAGATACCTGTCCAACCTTCCAACCCTACTACAGTAGTGATCAGATACATACAACCTGTCTAACCTTCCAACCCTACTACAGTAGTGATCAGATACATACAACCTGTCTAACCTTCCAGCCCTACTACAGTAGTGATCAGATACATACCACCTGTCTAACCTTCCAACCCTACTACAGTAGTGATCAGATACATACCACCTGTCTAACCCTCCAACCCTACTACAGTAGTGATCAGATACATACAACCTGTCTAACCTTCCAACCCTACTACAGTAGTGATCAGATACATACAACCTGTCTAACCTTCCAACCCTACTACAGTAGTGATCAGATACATACCACCTGTCTAACCTTCCAACCCTACTACAGTAGTGATCAGATACATACCACCTGTCTAACCTTCCAACCCTACTACAGTAGTGATCAGATACATACCACCTGTCTAACCTTCCAACCCTACTACAGTAGTGATCAGATACATACAACCTGTCTAACCTTCCAACCCTACTACAGTAGTGATCAGATACATACCACCTGTCCAACCCTCCAAACCTACTAGTAGTGATCAGATACATACAACCTGTCTAACCTTCCAACCCTACTACAGTAGTGGTCAGATACATACAACCTGTCTACACTACAGTAGTGATCAGATCATACCACCTGTCTAACCCTACTACAGTAGTGATCAGATACATACAACCTGTCTAACCTTCCAACCCTACTACAGTAGTGATCAGATACATACAACCTGTCTAACCTTCCAACCCTACTACAGTAGTGATCAGATACATACCACCTGTCTAACCTTCCAACCCTACTACAGTAGTGATCAGATACATACAGCCTGTCTAACCCTCCAACCCTACTACAGTAGTGATCAGATACATACAACCTGTCTAACCTTCCAACCCTACTACAGTAGTGATCAGATACATACCACCTGTCTAACCTTCCAACCCTACTACAGTAGTGATCAGATACATACCACCTGTCTAACCCTCCAGCCCTACTACAGTAGTGATCAGATACATACAACCTGTCTAACCTTCCAACCCTACTACAGTAGTGATCAGATACATACAACCTGTCTAACCTTCCAACCCTACTACAGTAGTGATCAGATACATACCACCTGTCTAACCTTCCAACCCTACTACAGTATTGCTCAGATATATACCACCTGTCTAACCTTCCAACCCTACTACAGTAGTGATCAGATACATACCACCTGTCTAACCTTCCAACCCTACTACAGTAGTGATCAGATACATACCACCTGTCTAACCTTCCAACCCTACTACAGTATTGCTCAGATATATACCACCTGTCTAACCTTCCAACCTCTGCAGTAGTGATCAGATACATACCACCTGTCTAACCTTCCAGCCCTACTACAGTAGTGATCAGATACATACCACCTGTCTAACCTTCCAACCCCTACTACAGTCAGATATATACCACCTGTCTAACCTTCCAACCCTACTACAGTAGTGATCAGATACATACCACCTGTCTAACCTTCCAGCCCTACTACAGTAGTGATCAGATATATACCACCTGTCTAACCTTCAACCCTACTACAGTAGTGATCAGATACATACCACCTGTCTAACCTTCCAACCCTACTACAGTGATTGATCAGATACATACCACCTGTCTAACTTCCAACCCTACTACAGTAGTGATCAGATACATACAACCTGTCTAACCTTCCAACCCTACTACAGTAGTGATCAGATATATACCACCTGTCTAACCTTCAACCCTACTACAGTAGTGATCAGATACATACAACCTGTCAGATAACCACCTGTCTAACCTTCCAACCCTACTACAGTAGTGATCAGATACATACCTGTCCCCAACCTTCCAACCCTACTACAGTAGTGATCAGATACATACCACCTGTCTAACCTTCCAACCCTACTACAGTAGTGATCAGATACATACAACCTGTCTAACCTTCCAACCCTACTACAGTAGTGATCAGATACATACAACCTGTCTAACCTTCCAACCCTACTACAGTAGTGATCAGATACATACCACCTGTCTAACCTTCCAACCCTACTACAGTAGTGATCAGATACATACAACCTGTCTAACCTTCCAACCCTACTACAGTAGTGATCAGATACATACAACCTGTCTAACCTTCCAACCCTACTACAGTAGTGATCAGATACATACAACCTGTCTAACCTTCCAACCCTACTACAGTAGTGATCAGATACATACAACCTGTCATACCAACCTGTCCAACCCTACTACAGTAGTGATCAGATATATACAACCTGTCTAACCTTCCACCCTAGTAGTGATCAGATACATACCACCTGTCTAACCTTCCAACCCTACTACAGTGGTGATCAGATACATACAACCTGTCTAACCTTCCAACCCTACTACAGTAGTGATCAGATACATACCACCTGTCTAACCTTCCAACCCTACTACAGTAGTGATCAGATATATACAACCTGTCTAACCTTCCAACCCTACTACAGTAGTGATCAGATACATACCACCTGTCTAACCTTCCAACCCTACTACAGTAGTGATCAGATATATACCACCTGTCTAACCTTCCAACCCTACAGTAGTGATCAGATACAGTCTAACCTTCCAACCCTACTACAGTATGATCAGATATATACCACCTGTCTAACCTTCCAACCCTACTACAGTAGTGATCAGATACATACAACCTTCCAACCCTACTACAGTATTGATCAGATACATACCACCTGTCTAACCTTCCAACCCTACTACAGTAGTGATCAGATACATACAACCTTCCAACCCTACTACAGTAGTGATCAGATACATACCACCTGTCTAACCTTCCAACCCTACTACAGTAGTGATCAGATACATACCACCTGTCTAACCTTCCAACCCTACTACAGTAGTGATCAGATACATACAACCTGTCTAACCTTCCAACCCTACTACAGTAGTGATCAGATACATACCACCTGTCTAACCTTCAACCCTACTACAGTAGTGATCAGATATATACCACATGTCTAACCTTCCAACTCTACTACAGTAGTGATCAGATATATATACCACCTGTCTAACCTTCCAACCCTACTACAGTAGTGATCAGATACATACAACCTGTCTAACCTTCCAACCCTACTACAGTAGTGATCAGATACCTGTCCAACCTTCCAACCCTACTACAGTAGTGATCAGATACATACCACCTGTCTAACCTTCCAACCCTACTACAGTAGTGATCAGATACATACAACCTGTCTAACCTTCCAACCCTACTACAGTAGTGGTCAGATACATACAACCTGTCTAACCTTCCAACCCTACTACAGTAGTGATCAGATACATACCACCTGTCTAACCCTACTACAGTAGTGATCAGATACATACAACCTGTCTAACCTTCCAACCCTACTACAGTAGTGGTCAGATACATACAACCTGTCTAACCTTCCAACCCTACTACAGTAGTGATCAGATACATACCACCTGTCTAACCTTCCAACCCTACTACAGTGGTGATCAGATACATACCACCTGTCTAACCTTCCAACCCTACTACAGTGGTGATCAGATACATACCACCTGTCTAACCCTACTACAGTAGTGGTCAGATACATACAACCTGTCTAACCTTCCAACCCTACTACAGTAGTGATCAGATACATACCACCTGTCTAACCCTACTACAGTAGTGATCAGATACATACAACCTGTCCAACCCTACTACAGTAGTGATCAGATATATACAACCTGTCTAACCTTCCAACTCTACTACAGTAGTGATCAGATACATACAACCTGTCTAACCTTCCAACCCTACTACAGTGGTGATCAGATACATACAACCTGTCTATCCTTCCAACCCTACTACAGTAGTGATCAGATACATACCACCTGTCTAACCTACTCAGTAGTGATCAGATACATACAACCTGTCAACCCTACTACAGTAGTGATCAGATATATACAACCTGTCTAACCTTCCAACTCTACTACAGTAGTGATCAGATACATACCACCTGTCTAACCTTCCAACCCTACTACAGTAGTGATCAGATACATACAACCTGTCCAACCCCTACTACAGTAGTGATCAGATATATACAACCTGTCTAACCTTCCAACTCTACTACAGTAGTGATCAGATACATACAACCTGTCTAACCTTCCAACCCTACTACAGTGGTGATCAGATACATACAACCTGTCTATCCTTCCAACCCTACTACAGTAGTGATCAGATACATACCACCTGTCTAACCCTACTACAGTAGTGATCAGATACATACAACCTGTCCAACCCTACTACAGTAGTGATCAGATACATACAACCTGTCTAACCTTCCAACTCTACTACAGTAGTGATCAGATACATACCACCTGTCTAACCCTCCAACCCTACTACAGTAGTGATCAGATACATACCACCTGTCTAACCTTCCAACCCTACTACAGTGGTGATCAGATACATACCACCTGTCTAACCTTCCAATCCTACTACAGTAGTGATCAGATATATACCACCTGTCTAACCTTCCAACCCTACTACAGTAGTGATCAGATACATACAACCTGTCTAACCTTCCATCCCTACTACAGTAGTGATCAGATACATACCACCTGATCAGATGATCAGATACATACCTGTCTAACCCTCCAACCCTACTACAGTAGTGATCAGATACATACAACCTGTCTAACCTTCCAACCCTACTACAGTAGTGATCAGATACATACCACCTGTCTAACCTTCCAACCCTACTACAGTAGTGATCAGATACATACCACCTGTCTAACCTCCAACCCTACTACAGTAGTGATCAGATACATACAACCTGTCTAACCTTCCAACCCTACTACAGTAGTGCTCAGATACATACCACCTGTCTAACCTTCCAACCCTACTACAGTAGTGATCAGATACATACCACCTGTCTAACCTTCCAACCCTACTACAGTATTGCTCAGATACATACCACCTGTCTAACCTTCCAACCCTACTACAGTAGTGATCAGATACATACAACCTGTCTAACCTTCCAACCCTACTACAGTAGTGATCAGATACATACAACCTGTCTAACCTTCCAACCCTACTACAGTAGTGATCAGATACATACAACCTGTCTAACCTTCCAACCCTACTACAGTAGTGGTCAGATACATACAACCTGTCTATACCCTACTAAGTGATCAGATACATACCACCTGTCTAACCCTACTACAGTAGTGATCAGATACATACAACCTGTCTAACCTTCCAGCCCTACTACAGTAGTGATCAGATACATACCACCTGTCTAACCCTACTGCAGTAGTGGTCAGATACATACAACCTGTCTAACCTTCCAACCCTACTACAGTAGTGATCAGATACATACCACCTGTCTAACCCTACTACAGTAGTGATCAGATACATACAACCTGTCCAACCCTACTACAGTAGTGATCAGATATATACAACCTGTCTAACCTTCAACTCTACTACAGTAGTGATCAGATACATACAACCTGTCTAACCTTCCAACCCTACTACAGTAGTGATCAGATACATACCACCTGTCTAACCTTCCAACCCTACTACAGTAGAGATCAGATATATACCACCTGTCTAACCTTCCAACCCTACTACAGTAGTGATCAGATACATATCACCTGTCTAACCTTCCAACCCCTACTACAGTAGTGATCAGATACATACCACCTGTCTAACCTTCCAACCCTACTACAGTATTGCTCAGATATATACCACCTGTCTAACCTTCCAACCCTACTACAGTAGTGATCAGATACATACCACCTGTCTAACCTTCCAACCCTACTACAGTAGTGATCAGATATATACAACCTGTCTAACCTTCCAACCTTACTACAGTAGTGATCAGATACATACAACCTGTCTAACCTTCCAACCCTACTACAGTAGTGATCAGATACATACCACCTGTCTAACCTTCCAACCCTACTACAGTATTGCTCAGATATATACCACCTGTCTAACCTTCCAACCCTACTACAGTAGTGATCAGATACATACCACCTGTCTAACCTTCCAACCCTACTACAGTAGTGATCAGATACATACAACCTGTCTAACCTTCCAACCCTACTACAGTAGTGATCAGATATATACCACCTGTCTAACCTTCCAACCCTACTACAGTAGTGATCAGATACATACAACCTTCCAACCCTACTGCAGTATTGATCAGATACATACCACCTGTCTAACCTTCCAACTCTACTACAGTAGTGATCAGATACATACAACCTGTCTAACATTCCAACCCTACTACAGTAGTGATCAGATACATACCACCTGTCTAACCTTCCAACCCTACTACAGTAGTGATCAGATACATACCACCTGTCTAACCTTCCAACCCTACTACAGTAGTGATCAGATATATACCTGTCTAACCTTCCAACCCTACTACAGTAGTGATCAGATACATACAACCTGTCTAACCTTCCAACCCTACTACAGTAGTGATCAGATACATACCACCTGTCTAACCTTCCAACCCTACTACAGTAGTGATCAGATACATACAACCTGTCTAACCTTCTAACCCTACTACAGTAGTGATCAGATACCTGTCCAACCTTCCAACCCTACTACAGTAGTGATCAGATACATACAACCTGTCTAACCTTCCAACCCTACTACAGTAGGTATCAGATACATACAACCTGTCTAACCTTCCAACCCTACTACAGTGGTGATCAGATACATACAACCTGTCTAACCTTCCAACCCTACTACAGTAGTGATCAGATACATACCACCTGTCTAACCTTCCAACCCTACTACAGTGGTGATCAGATACATACAACCTGTCTAACCTTCCAACCCTACTACAGTAGTGATCAGATACATACAACCTGTCTAACCTTCCAACTCTACTACAGTAGTGATCAGATACATACAACCTGTCTAACCTTCCAACCCTACTACAGTAATGATCAGATACATACCACCTGTCTAACCTTCCAACCCTACTACAGTAGTGATCAGATACATACCACCTGTCTAACCTTCCAACCCTACTACAGTGGTGATCAGATACATACAACCTGTCTAACCTTCCAACCCTACTACAGTAGTGATCAGATACATACCACCTGTCTAACCTTCCAACCCTACTACAGTAGTGATCAGATACATACCACCTGTCTAACCTTCCAACCCTACTACAGTAGTGATCAGATACATACAACCTGTCTAACCTTCCAACCCTACTACAGTAGTGATCAGATATATACCACCTGTGAGTGATCAGATACATACAACCTTCCAACCCCTACTACAGTATTGATCAGATACATACCTGTCTAACCTTCCAACCCTACTACAGTAGTGATCAGATACATACAACCTTCCAACCCTACTACAGTAGTGATCAGATACATACCACCTGTCTAACCTTCCAACCCTACTACAGTAGTGATCAGATACATACCACCTGTCTAACCTTCCAACCCTACTACAGTAGTGATCAGATACATACAACCTGTCTAACCTTCCAACCCTACTACAGTAGTGATCAGATACATACCACCTGTCTAACCTTCCAACCCTACTACAGTAGTGATCAGATATATACCACATGTCTAACCTTCCAACTCTACTACAGTAGTGATCAGATATATACCACCTGTCTAACCTTCCAACCCTACTACAGTAGTGATCAGATACATACAACCTGTCTAACCTTCCAACCCTACTACAGTAGTGATCAGATACCTGTCCAACCTTCCAACCCTACTACAGTAGTGATCAGATACATACCACCTGTCTAACCTTCCAACCCTACTACAGTAGTGATCAGATACATACAACCTGTCTAACCTTCCAACCCTACTACAGTAGTGGTCAGATACATACAACCTGTCTAACCTTCCAACCCTACTACAGTAGTGATCAGATACATACCACCTGTCTAACCCTACTACAGTAGTGATCAGATACATACAACCTGTCTAACCTTCCAACCCTACTACAGTAGTGGTCAGATACATACAACCTGTCTAACCTTCCAACCCTACTACAGTAGTGATCAGATACATACCACCTGTCTAACCTTCCAACCCTACTACAGTGGTGATCAGATACATACCACCTGTCTAACCTTCCAACCCTACTACAGTGGTGATCAGATACATACCACCTGTCTAACCCTACTACAGTAGTGGTCAGATACATACAACCTGTCTAACCTTCCAACCCTACTACAGTAGTGATCAGATACATACCACCTGTCTAACCCTACTACAGTAGTGATCAGATACATACAACCTGTCCAACCCTACTACAGTAGTGATCAGATATATACAACCTGTCTAACCTTCCAACTCTACTACAGTAGTGATCAGATACATACAACCTGTCTAACCTTCCAACCCTACTACAGTGGTGATCAGATACATACAACCTGTCTATCCTTCCAACCCTACTACAGTAGTGATCAGATACATACCACCTGTCTAACCCTACTACAGTAGTGATCAGATACATACAACCTGTCCAACCCTACTACAGTAGTGATCAGATATATACAACCTGTCTAACCTTCCAACTCTACTACAGTAGTGATCAGATACATACCACCTGTCTAACCTTCCAACCCTACTACAGTAGTGATCAGATACATACAACCTGTCCAACCCTACTACAGTAGTGATCAGATATATACAACCTGTCTAACCTTCCAACTCTACTACAGTAGTGATCAGATACATACAACCTGTCTAACCTTCCAACCCTACTACAGTGGTGATCAGATACATACAACCTGTCTATCCTTCCAACCCTACTACAGTAGTGATCAGATACATACCACCTGTCTAACCCTACTACAGTAGTGATCAGATACATACAACCTGTCCAACCCTACTACAGTAGTGATCAGATATATACAACCTGTCTAACCTTCCAACTCTACTACAGTAGTGATCAGATACATACCACCTGTCTAACCCTCCAACCCTACTACAGTAGTGATCAGATACATACCACCTGTCTAACCTTCCAACCCTACTACAGTGGTGATCAGATACATACCACCTGTCTAACCTTCCAATCCTACTACAGTAGTGATCAGATATATACCACCTGTCTAACCTTCCAACCCTACTACAGTAGTGATCAGATACATACAACCTGTCTAACCTTCCATCCCTACTACAGTAGTGATCAGATACATACCACCTGTCTAACCTTCCAACCCTACTACAGTAGTGATCAGATACATACCACCTGTCTAACCCTCCAACCCTACTACAGTAGTGATCAGATACATACAACCTGTCTAACCTTCCAACCCTACTACAGTAGTGATCAGATACATACCACCTGTCTAACCTTCCAACCCTACTACAGTAGTGATCAGATACATACCACCTGTCTAACCCTCCAACCCTACTACAGTAGTGATCAGATACATACAACCTGTCTAACCTTCCAACCCTACTACAGTAGTGATCAGATACATACCACCTGTCTAACCTTCCAACCCTACTACAGTAGTGATCAGATACATACCACCTGTCTAACCTTCCAACCCTACTACAGTATTGCTCAGATATATACCACCTGTCTAACCTTCCAACCCTACTACAGTAGTGATCAGATACATACCACCTGTCTAACCTTCCAACCCTACTACAGTAGTGATCAGATACATACCACCTGTCTAACCTTCCAACCCTACTACAGTAGTGATCAGATACATACAACCTGTCTAACCTTCCAACCCTACTACAGTAGTGATCAGATACATACAACCTTCCAACCCTACTACAGTAGTGATCAGATACATACCACCTGTCTAACCCTACTACAGTAGTGATCAGATACATACAACCTGTCTAACCTTCCAACCCTACTACAGTAGTGATCAGATACATACCACCTGTCTAACCCTACTACAGTAGTGGTCAGATACATACAACCTGTCTAACCTTCCAACCCTACTACAGTAGTGATCAGATACATACCACCTGTCTAACCCTACTACAGTAGTGATCAGATACATACAACCTGTCCAACCCTACTACAGTAGTGATCAGATATATACAACCTGTCTAACCTTCCAACTCTACTACAGTAGTGATCAGATACATACAACCTGTCTAACCTTCCAACCCTACTACAGTAGTGATCAGATACATACCACCTGTCTAACCTTCCAACCCTACTACAGTAGAGATCAGATATATACCACCTGTCTAACCTTCCAACCTACTACAGTAGTGATCAGATACATATCACCTGTCTAACCTTCCAACCCTACTACAGTAGTGATCAGATACATACCACCTGTCTAACCTTCCAACCCTACTACAGTATTGCTCAGATATATACCACCTGTCTAACCTTCCAACCCTACTACAGTAGTGATCAGATACATACCACCTGTCTAACCTTCCAACCCTACTACAGTAGTGATCAGATATATACAACCTGTCTAACCTTCCAACCTTACTACAGTAGTGATCAGATACATACAACCTGTCTAACCTTCCAACCCTACTACAGTAGTGATCAGATACATACCACCTGTCTAACCTTCCAACCCTACTACAGTATTGCTCAGATATATACCACCTGTCTAACCTTCCAACCCTACTACAGTAGTGATCAGATACATACCACCTGTCTAACCTTCCAACCCTACTACAGTAGTGATCAGATACATACAACCTGTCTAACCTTCCAACCCTACTACAGTAGTGATCAGATATATACCACCTGTCTAACCTTCCAACCCTACTACAGTAGTGATCAGATACATACAACCTTCCAACCCTACTACAGTATTGATCAGATACATACCACCTGTCTAACCTTCCAACTCTACTACAGTAGTGATCAGATACATACAACCTGTCTAACATTCCAACCCTACTACAGTAGTGATCAGATACATACCACCTGTCTAACCTTCCAACCCTACTACAGTAGTGATCAGATACATACCACCTGTCTAACCTTCCAACCCTACTACAGTAGTGATCAGATATATACCACCTGTCTAACCTTCCAACCCTACTACAGTAGTGATCAGATACATACAACCTGTCTAACCTTCCAACCCTACTACAGTAGTGATCAGATACATACCACCTGTCTAACCTTCCAACCCTACTACAGTAGTGATCAGATACATACAACCTGTCTAACCTTCTAACCCTACTACAGTAGTGATCAGATACCTGTCCAACCTTCCAACCCTACTACAGTAGTGATCAGATACATACAACCTGTCTAACCTTCCAACCCTACTACAGTAGGTATCAGATACATACAACCTGTCTAACCTTCCAACCCTACTACAGTGGTGATCAGATACATACAACCTGTCTAACCTTCCAACCCTACTACAGTAGTGATCAGATACATACCACCTGTCTAACCTTCCAACCCTACTACAGTGGTGATCAGATACATACAACCTGTCTAACCTTCCAGCCCTACTACAGTAGTGATCAGATACATACAACCTGTCTAACCTTCCAACTCTACTACAGTAGTGATCAGATACATACAACCTGTCTAACCTTCCAACCCTACTACAGTAATGATCAGATACATACCACCTGTCTAACCTTCCAACCCTACTACAGTATTGCTCAGATACATACCACCTGTCTAACCTTCCAACCCTACTACAGTTGTGATCAGATACATACAACCTGTCTAACCTTCCAACCCTACTACAGTATTGCTCAGATACATACCACCTGTCTAACCTTCCAACCCTACTACAGTTGTGATCAGATACATACAACCTGTCTAACCTTCCAACCCTACTACAGTATTGCTCAGATACATACCACCTGTCTAACCTTCCAACCCTACTACAGTTGTGATCAGATACATACCACCTGTCTAACCTTCCAACCCTACTACAGTTGTGATCAGATACATACAACCTGTCTAACCTTCCAACCCTACTACAGTAGTGATCAGATACATACCACCTGTCTAACCTTCCAACCCTACTACAGTAGTGATCAGATATATACAACCTGTCTAACCTTCCAACCCTACTACAGTAGTGATCAGATATATACCACCTGTCTAACCTTCCAACCCTACTACAGTAGTGATCAGATACATACAACCTTCCAACCCTACTACAGTAGTGATCAGATATATACCACCTGTCTAACCTTCCAACCCTACTACAGTAGTGATCAGATATATACCACCTGTCTAACCTTCCAACCCTACTACAGTAGTGATCAGATACATACAACCTGTCTAACCTTCCAACCCTACTACAGTAGTGATCAGATATATACCACCTGTCTAACCTTCCAACCTACTACAGTAGTGATCATATACATACAACCTTCCAACCCTACTACAGTATTGATCAGATACATACCACCTGTCTAACCTTCCAACCCTACTACAGTAGTGATCAGATACATACAACCTTCCAACCCTACTACAGTAGTGATCAGATACATACCACCTGTCTAACCTTCCAACCCTACTACAGTAGTGATCAGATACATACCACCTGTCTAACCTTCCAACCCTACTACAGTAGTGATCAGATACATACCACCTGTCTAACCTTCCAACCCTACTACAGTAGTGATCAGATACATACCACCTGTCTAACCTTCCAACCCTACTACAGTAGTGATCAGATATATACCACCTGTCTAACATTCCAACCCTACTACAGTAGTGATCAGATACATACCACCTGTCTAACCTTCCAACCCTACTACAGTGGTGATCAGATACATACAACCTGTCTAACCTTCCAACCCTACTACAGTAGTAATCAGATACATACCACCTGTCTAACCTTCCAACCCTACTACAGTGGTGATCAGATACATACCACCTGTCTAACCTTCCAATCCTACTACAGTAGTGATCAGATATATACCACCTGTCTAACCTTCCAACCCTACTACAGTAGTGATCAGATACATACAACATGTCTAACCTTCCAACCCTACTACAGTAGTGATCAGATACATACCACCTGTCTAACCTTCCAACCCTACTACAGTAGTGATCAGATACATACCACCTGTCTAACCCTCCAACCCTACTACAGTAGTGATCAGATACATACAACCTGTCTAACCTTCCAACCCTACTACAGTAGTGATCAGATACATACAACCTGTCTAACCTTCCAACCCTACTACAGTAGTGATCAGATACATACAACCTGTCTAACCTTCCAACCCTACTACAGTAGTGATCAGATATATACCACCTGTCTAACCTTCCAACCCTACTACAGTAGTGATCAGATACATACAACCTGTCTAACCTTCCAACCCTACTACAGTAGTGATCAGATATATACCACCTGTCTAACCTTCCAACCCTACTACAGTAGTGATCAGATACATACAACCTGTCTAACCTTCCAGCCCTACTACAGTAGTGATCAGATACATACCACCTGTCTAACCCTACTACAGTAGTGATCAGATACATATAACCTGTCTAACCTCCCAACCCTACTACAGTAGTGATCAGATACATACCACCTGTCTAACCTTCCGACCCTACTACAGTAGTGATCACATACATACAACCTTCCAACCCTACTACAGTAGTGATCAGATACACACAACCTGTCTAACCTTCCAACCCTACTACAGTAGTGATCAGATACATACCACCTGTCTAACCTTGCTGCACTGACACGACCTTCATTAACTTTTAGCCATGTGTTCGGCATTACTCTCCACACATCAGAAAGCTCAAGCTCAGTTAATAAACTAGACAGAGAAGTTGCTGACTACAGGTGAGGTTCTTCAGCAGTGGATCAAAATCCACGGTAAAAGTTCCAGTCCCCCTAAAACCAATCACCCCTCTTGGTCACACTGTCTTCAGGTTTCCTTTATTTGATCAAATAGAGCAATACGCTCTGTACCCTCGTTAGGAGAATAAACATACAACTAAAATAAAAACAAACATAACATCCGCCTGGACCAATAAATCCTGACTCTTGACAATCTCTGTTGTAGATACCACATTCACCTCTAAGCCTGAGGAAAACAAGATTGCCACCCCAGCACTGGAATTAGTATCATGACTGAGTATATGCCCCCCCCACCACATACCCCAGTCAACCTCATTTTCCTCATCACTATGTGTTTCCTGTAGGAAAACTACATTAAGCCTTTTCTGTTGTATTACTTCTAATACCCAAGCCCTGTTATTCCTGTCCCTTCCCCCATTAATACTGAGAGAACCTCCCTTAGTACTTCTAATATCCAAGTCCTCTTATTCCTGTCCCTTCCCCCATTAATATTGAGAGAACCTCCCCTTAGTACTTCTAATACCCAAGCCCTGTTATTCCTGTCCCTTCCCCCATTAATACTGAGAGAACCTCCCCTTAGTACTTCTAATATCCAAGTCCTCTTATTCCTGTCCCTTCCCCATTAATACTGAGAGAACCTCCCTTAGTACTTCTAATACCCAAGCCCTCTTATTCCTGTCCCTTACCCCATTAATACTGAGAGAACCTCCCTTAGTACTTCTAATACCCAAGCCCTCTTATTCCTGTCCCTTACCCCATTAATACTGAGAGAACCAACCCTTAGTACTTCTAATACCCAAGCCCTGTTATTCCTGTCCATTCCCCCATTAATAACCCTACCCTTAGTACTTCTAATACCCAAGCCCTGTTATTCCTGTCCATTCCCCCATTAATACTGAGAGAACCTCCCTTAGTACTTCTAATACCCAAGCCCTCTTATTCCTGTCCCTTCCCCATTAATACTGAGAGAACCAACCCTTAGTACTTCTAATACCCAAGCCCTCTTATTCCTGTCCCTTCCCCATTAATACTGAGAGAACCAACCCTTAGTACTTCTAATACCCAAGCCCTCTTATTCCTGTCCCTTCCCCCATTAATACTGAGAGAACCAACCCTTAGTACTTCTAATACCCAAGCCCTCTTGTTCCTGTCCCTTCCCCATTAATACTGAGAGAACCTACCCTTAGTACTTCTAATACCCAAGCCCTCTTATTCCTGTCCCTTCCCCCATTAATACTGAGAGAACCTCCCTTAGTACTTCTAATACCCAAGCCCTCTTATTCCTGTCCCTTCCCCCATTAGTACTGAGAGAACCTCCCTTAGTACTTCTAATACCCAAGCCCTGTTATTCCTGTCCCTTCCCCATTAATACTGAGAGAACCTCCCTTAGTACTTCTAATGCCCAAGCCCTCTTGTTCCTGTCCTTCCCCCATTAGTACTGAGAGAACCTCCCCTTAGTACTTCTAATACCCAAGCCCTCTTATTCCTGTCCCTTCCCCCATTAATACTGAGAGAACCTCCCCTTAGTACTTCCAATACCCAAGCCCTCTTATTCCTGTCCCTTCCCCCATTAATACTGAGAGAACCTCCCCTTAGTACTTCTAATACCCAAGCCCTCTTATTCCTGTCCCTTCCCCCATTAATACTGAGAGAACCTCCCCTTAGTACTTCTAATACCCAAGCCCTCTTATTCCTGTCCCTTCCCCCATTAATACTGAGAGAACCGCCCCTTAGTACTTCTAATACCCAAGCCCTCTTATTCCTGTCCCTTCCCCCATTAATATTGAGAGAACCAACCCTTAGTACTTCTAATACCCAAGCCCTCTTATTCCTGTCCTTCCCCATTAATATTGAGAGAACCAACCCTTAGTACTTCTAATACCCAAGCCCTCTTATTCCTGTCCCTTCCCCCATTAATACTGAGAGAACCTCCCTTAGTACTTCTAATACCCAAGTCCTCTTATTCCTGTCCCTTCCCCCATTAATACTGAGAGAACCTCCCCTTTGTACTTCTAATACCCAAGCCCTCTTATTCCCGTCCCTTCCCCCATTAATATTGAGAGAACCAACCCTTAGTACTTCTAATACCCAAGCCCTCTTATTCCTGTCCCTTCCCCCATTAATACTGAGAGAACCTCCCTTAGTACTTCTAATACCCAAGCCCTCTTATTCCTGTCCCTTCC
>NW_026278139.1:32500-47500 GCF_023373465.1 Oncorhynchus keta | reverse complement strand
CTAGAATACACTATATATATAAATACATTACCAGTTATATCAGGTTGACTAGAATACACTATATATATAAATACAGTAGCAGTTATATCAGGTGAGTCTTGACTAGAATAAACTATATTTATAAATACAGTAGCAGTTATATCAGGTTGACTAGAATACACTATATATATAAATACAGTAGCAGTTATATCAGGTGAGCCTTGACTAGAATACACTATATATATAAATACAGTAGCAGTTATATAAGGTGAGCCTTGACTAGAATACACTATATATATAAATACAGTACCAGTTATATCAGGTTGACTAGAATACACTATATATATAAATACAGTAGCAGTTATATCAGGTTGACTAGAATACACTATATATATAAATACAGTAGCAGTTATATCAGGTTGACTAGAATACACTATATATATAAATACAGTAGCAGTTATATCAGGTGAGCCTTGACTAGAATACACTATATATATAAATACAGTAGCAGTTATATCAGGTGAGCCTTGACTAGAATACACTATATATATAAATACAGTAGCAGTTATATCAGGTTGACTAGAATACACTATATATATAAATACAGTAGCAGTTATATCAGGTGAGCCTTGACTAGAATACACTATATATATAAATACAGTAGCAGTTATATCAGGTTGACTAGAATACACTATATCTATAAATACACTATATATAAATACAGTAGCAGTTATATCAGGTGAGCCTTGACTAGAATAAACTATATATATATAAATACAGTAGCTGTTATATCAGGTGAGCCTTGACTAGAATAAACTATATTTATGAATACAGTAGCAGTTATATCAGGTGAGCCTTGACTAGAATAAACTATATTTATAAATACAGTAGCAGTTATATCAGGTGAGCCTTGACTAGAATAAACTATATTTATGAATACAGTAGCAGTTATATCAGGTGAGCCTTGACTAGAATACACTATATATATAAATACAGTACCAGTTATATCAGGTTGACTAGAATACACTATATATATACACTATATATAAATACAGTATTATAAATACAGTAGCAGTTATATCAGGTGAGCCTAGACTAGAATAAACTATATATATAAATACAGTAGCAGTTATATCAGGTTGACTAGAATAAACTATATCTATAAATACAGTACCAGTTATATCAGGTTGACTAGAATACACTATATATATAAATACAGTACCAGTTATATCAGGTTGACTAGAATACACTATATATATAAATACAGTAGCAGTTATATCAGGCGAGTCTTGACTAGAATAAACTATATTTATAAATACAGTAGCAGTTATATCAGGTTGACTAGAATACAATATATATATAAATACAGTAGCAGTTATATCAGGTTGACTAGAATACACTATATCTATAAATACACTATATATAAATACAGTAGCAGTTATATCAGGCGAGTCTTGACTAGAATAAACTATATTTATAAATACAGTAGCAGTTATATCAGGTTGACTAGAATACACTATATATATAAATACAGTAGCAGTTATATCAGGTGAGCCTTGACTAGAATACACTATATATATAAATACAGTAGCAGTTATATCAGGTTGACTACAATACACTATATCTATAAGTACACTATATATAAATACAGTACCAGTTATATCAGGTTGACTAGAATACACTATATATATAAATACAGTACCAGTTATATCAGGTTGACTAGAATACACTATATATATAAATACAGTAGCAGTTATATCAGGCGAGTCTTGACTAGAATAAACTATATTTATAAATACAGTAGCAGTTATATCAGGTTGACTAGAATACACTATATATATAAATACAGTAGCAGTTATATCAGGTTGACTAGAATACACTATATATAAATACAGTAGCAGTTATATCAGGTGAGCCTTGACTAGAATAAACTATATATATAAAATACAGTAGCAGTTATATCAGGTTGACTAGAATACACTATATCTATAAATACAATATATAAAATACAGTAGCAGTTATATCAGGTGAGCCTTGACTAGAATAAACTATATTTATAAATACAGTAGCAGTTATATCAGGTGAGCCTTGACTAGAATAAACTATATTTATAATTACAGTAGCAGTTATATCAGGTGAGCCTTGACTAGAATAAACTATATTTATAAATACAGTAGCAGTTATATCAGGTGAGCCTTGACTATAATAAACTATATATATAAATACAGTAGCAGTTATATCAGGTGAGCCTTGACTAGAATACACTTTATATATAAATACACTATATACAGTGCCTTGCGAAAGTATTCGGCCCCTTGAACTTTGCGACCTTTTGCCACATTTCAGGCTTCAAACATAAAGATATAAAACTGTATTTTTGTGAAGAATCAACAACAAGTGGGACACAATCATGAACTGGAACGACATTTATTGGATATTTCAAACTTTTTTAACAAATCAAAAACTGAAAAATTGGGCGTGCAAAATGATTCAGCCCCCTTACTTTGTTGCGCCACCTTTTGCTGCGATTACAGTTGTAAGTCGCTTGGGGTATGTCTCTATCAGTTTTGCACATCGAGAGACTGAAATTTTTTCCCATTCCTCCTTGCAAAACAGCTCGAGCTCAGTGAGGTTGGATGGAGAGCATTTGTGAACAGCAGTTTTCAGTTCTTTCCACAGATTCTCGAATTGGATTCAGGTCTGGACTTTGACTTGGCCATTCTAACACCTGGATATGTTTATTTTTCAACCATTCCATTGTAGATGTAGCTTTATGTTTTGGATCATTGTCTTGTTGGAAGACAAATCTGCTCTCCTCAAATCTGCTCTCCTCGACGCCTCTCCTCCTCCTGGTCTCTCCTCCCTTCTCCTCTCCTATCTTATATTTATTTGTTTCCCACAACCCCAGCTCTCTCCTGGCTCTGTCAGCAGTGACGTGGAGCTGATTTGGTTTAGACAGAATAATGACGGAACCTTATTCCTCTCAGATTTAAATATTTGTCATCACACGGCGGCTCCCCAGAGCCTTGCCAGCCTGCTCCCTTCCTTCATCTGACAATGTGATCCTCAGACAGATTGTATATGTGTCTATGTGTGTCATGTGTGTGTGTGTGTGTGTGTGTGTGTGTGTGTGTGTGTGTGTGTGTGTGTGTGTGTGTGTGTGTGTGTGTGTGTGTGTGTGTGTGTGTGTGTGTGTGTGTGTGTGTGTGTGTGTGTGTGTGTGTGTGTGTGTGTGTGTGTGTGTGTGTGTGTGTGTGTGTGTGTGTGTGTGTACAACATTTAAGATGTGTGTGTGTGTGTACAACATTTAAGATTAAACAAATGCGAGCTTTCCAGACCCCAGTAGCTGAAATACGTTATGTGACTCACCTACCCAAACACTGATCCTTCCATTACCCAACACAGTCCCCTGATACTGAAATACCTACCCAAACACTGATCCTTCCATTACCCAACACAGTCCCCTGATACTGAAATACCTACCCAAACACTGATCCTTCCATTACCCAACACAGTCCCCTGATACTGAAATACCTACCCAAACACTGATCCTTCCATTACCCAACACAGTCCCCTGATACTGAAATACCTACCCAAACACTGATCCTTCCATTACCCAACACAGTCCCCCTGATACTGAAATACCATCCATTACCCAACACAGTCCCCTGATACTGAAATACCTACCCAAACACTGATCCTTCCATTACCCAACACAGTCCCCTGATACTGAAATACCTACCCAAACACTGATCCTTCCATTACCCAACACAGTCCCCTGATACTGAAATACCTACCCAAACACTGATCCTTCCATTACCCAACACAGTCCCCTGATACTGAAATACCTACCCAAACACTGATCCTTCCATTACCCAACACAGTCCCCTGATACTGAAATACCTACCCAAACACTGATCCTTCCATTACCCAACACAGTCCCCTGATACTGAAATACCTACCCAAACACTGATCCTTCCATTACCCAACACAGTCCCCTGATACTGAAATACCTACCCAAACACTGATCCTTCCATTACCCAACACAGTCCCCTGATACTGAAATACCTACCCAAACACTGATCCTTCCATTACCCAACACAGTCCCCTGATACTGAAATACCTACCCAAACACTGATCCTTCCATTACCCAACACAGTCCCCTAATACTGAAATACCTACCCAAACACTGATCCTTCCATTACCCAACACAGTCCCCTGATACTGAAATACCTACCCAAACACTGATCCTTCCATTACCCAACACAGTCCCCTGATACTGAAATACCTACCCAAACACTGATCCTTCCATTACCCAACACAGTCCCCTAATACTGAAATACCTACCCAAACACTGATCCTTCCATTACCCAACACAGTCCCCTGATACTGAAATACCTACCCAAACACTGTCCTTCCATTACCCAACACAGTCCCCTGATACTGAAATACCTACCCAAACACTGATCCTTCCATTACCCAACACAGTCCCCTAATACTGAAATACCTACCCAAACACTGATCCTTCCATTACCCATCCCCTGATACTGAAATACCTACCCAAACACTGTCCTTCCATTACCCATCCCTGATACTGAAATACCTACCCAAACACTGATCCTTCCATTACCCAACACAGTCCCCTGATACTGAAATACCTACCCAAACACTGATCCTTCCATTACCCAACACAGTCCCCTGATACTGAAATACCTACCCAAACACTGATCCTTCCATTACCCAACACAGTCCCCTGATACTGAAATACCTACCCAAACACTGATCCTCCATTACCCAACACAGTCCCCTGATACTGAAATACCTACCCAAACACTGATCCTTCCATTACCCAACACAGTCCCCTGATACTGAAATACCTACCCAAACACTGATCCTTCCATTACCCAACACAGTCCCCTGATACTGAAATACCTACCCAAACACTGATCCTTCCATTACCCAACACAGTCCCCTGATACTGAAATACCTACCCAAACACTGATCCTTCCATTACCCAACACAGTCCCCTGATACTGAAATACCTACCCAAACACTGATCCTTCCATTACCCAACACAGTCCCCTGATACTGAAATACCTACCCAAACACTGATCCTTCCATTACCCAACACAGTCCCCTGATACTGAAATACCTACCCAAACACTGATCCTTCCATTACCCAACACAGTCCCTGATACTGAAATACCTACCCAAACACTGATCCATCCATTACCCAACACAGTCCCCTGATACTGAAATACCTACCCAAACACTGATCCTTCCATTACCCAACACAGTCCCCTGATACTGAAATACCTACCCAAACACTGATCCTCCATTACCCAACACAGTCCCCTGATACTGAAATACCTTCCACCCAAACCTGATCCTTCCATTACCCAACAAAGTCCCCTGATACTGAAATACCTACCCAAACACTGATCCTCGATCCATCCATTACCCAACACAGTCCCCTGATACTGAAATACCTACCCAAACACTGATCCTTCCATTACCCAACACAGTCCCCTGATACTGAAATACCTACCCAAACACTGATCCATCCATTACCCAACACAGTCCCTGATACTGAAATACCTACCCAAACACTGATCCTTCCATTACCCAACACAGTCCCTGATACTGAAATACCTACCCAAACACTGATCCTTCCATTACCCAACACAGTCCCCTAATACTGAAATACCTACCCAAACACTGATCCTTCCATTACCCAACACAGAAATACCTACCCAAACACTGATCCTTCCATTACCCAACACAGTCCCTGATACTGAAATACCTACCCAAACACTGATCCTTCCATTACCCAACACAGTCCCCTGATACTGAAATACCTACCCAAACACTGATCCTTCCATTACCCAACACAGTCCCTGATACTGAAATACCTACCCAAACACTGATCCATCCATTACCCAACACAGTCCCCTGATACTGAAATACCTACCCAAACACTGTCCTTCCATTACCCAACACAGTCCCCTGATACTGAAATACCTACCCAAACACTGATCCTATGTACCCAACCAGTCCTTCCTACCCAAACACTGATTTCCATTACCCAACACAGTCCCCTGATACTGAAATACCTACCCAAACACTGATCCTGACCATTACCCAACACAGTCCCCTGATACTGAAATACCTACCCAAACACTGATCCTTCCATTACCCAACACAGTCCCCTGATACTGAAATACCTACCCAAACACTGTCCTTCCATTACCCAACACAGTCCCCTGATACTGAAATACCTACCCAGAACACTGATCCTTCCATTTACCCAACACAGTCCCCACTGGTATACCCAAACACTGTTTCCATTACCCAACACAGTCCCTGATACTGACCTACCCAAACACTGTTTCTATTAACCAGTCCCCTGATAGTGGTATAGGGTGATTTCCATTTAACACAGTCCCCTGATACTGAAATACCTGCCCAAACACTGATCCTTCCATTACCCAACACAGTCCCCTGATACTGAAATACCTACCCAAACACTGCCCCATTAGCGGTACAGTCCCCTGTTATGAAATTACCAAACACTGATCCTTCCATTAGGGAACACAGTCCCCTGATACTGAAGGGCCCAAACACTGATCCTTCCATTACCCAACACAGTCCCCTGATACTGAAATACCTACCCAAACACTGATCCTTCCATTACCCAACCAGGGCCCATACTGAAATACCTACCCAAACACTGAGGGTCCCTGATACTGAAATACCTACCCAAACACTGTCCTTCCAACACAGTTGACTGAAATACCAGGGTTTGAAATACCTACCCAAACACTGATCCTTCCATTTACCAACACAGTCCCCTGATACTGAAATACCTACCCAAACACTGATCCTTCCATTTGAACACTGAGTCCCTGATGCTGAAATACCTAGGGGGCCCTGATACTGAAATATAGGGTGTTCCATTTACCCAACACAGTCCCAGATACTGAAATACCTACCCAAACACTGATCCTTCCATTACCCAACCAGTCCCCAGATACTGAAATACCTACCCAAACACTTCCTATGTACCCACCAGTCCCCATACTGAAATATACCCAAACACTGATCCATCCATTACCCAACACAGTCCCCTGATACTGAAATACCTAGGATCCTTCCATTACCCAACACAGTCCCCTGATACTGAAATACCTACCCAAACACTGATCCTTCCATTACCCAACACAGTCCCCTGATACTGAAATGGAACCTGTTCCCTCCATAGTGCACTACGTTTGACCAGGGCCCAGAGAGGAATAGGGTGTTATGTTGACCAGGGCCCATAGAGGAATAGGGTGTTATTTGATCAGGGCCCAGAGGGGAACAGGGTTCTATGTAACCAGGGCCCATAGTGGTATAGGGTGTTATTTGACCAGGGCCCATAGAGGAATAGGGTGTTATTTGACCAGGGCCCAGAGGGGAACAGGGTTCTGTAACCAGGGCCCATAGCGGTATATGGTGTTATTTGACCAGGGCCCAGAGGGGAATAGGGTTCTATGTTACCAGGGCCCAGAGGGGAACAGGGTTCTATGTAACCAGGGCCCATAGAGGAATAGGGTGTTATTTGACCAGGGCCCATAGAGGAATAGGGTGTTATTTGACCAGGGCCCAGAGGGGAACAGGGTTCTATGTAACCAGGGCCCATAGCGGTATAGGGTGTTATGTTACCAGGGCCCATAGGGGAATAGGGTGCTATTTGACCAGGGCCCAGAGGGGAACAGGGTTCTATGTAACCAGGGCCCATAGCGGTATAGGTGTTATTTTACCAGGGCACATAGTGGAATAGGGTGTTATGTTACCAGGGCCCATAGGGGAATAGGGTGCTATTTGACCAGGGCCCAGAGGGGAACAGGGTTCTATGTAACCAGGGCCCAGAGCGGTATAGGGTGTTATGTTACCAGGGCCCATAGGGGAATAGGGTGCTATTTGACCAGGGCCCAGAGGGGAACAGGGTTCTATGTAACCAGGGCCCATAGGGGAATAGGGTGGTATTTGACCAGGGCCCAGAGGGGTATAGGGTTCTATGTTACCAGGGCCCATAGAGGAATAGGGTGTTATTTGACCAGGGCCCAGAGGGAACAGGGTTCTATGTTACCAGGGCCCATAGAGGAATAGGGTGTTATTTGACCAGGGCCCAGAGGGGAACAGGGTTCTATGTTACCAGGGCCCATAGAGGAATAGGGTGTTATTTGACCAGGGCCCAGAGGGGAACAGGGTTCTATGTTACCAGGGCCCATAGAGGAATAGGGTGTTATTTGACCAGGGCCCAGAGGGGAACAGGGTTCTATGTTACCAGGGCCCATAGAGGAATAGGGTGTTATTTGACCAGGGCCCAGAACAGGGTTCTATGTTACCAGGGCCCATCTGGAACAGGGTTCTATGTTACCAGGGCCCATAGAGGAATAGGGTGTTATTTGACCAGGGCCCAGAGGGGAACAGGGTTCCTATGTTACCAGGGCACGTAGAGGAATAGGGTGTATTTGACCAGGGCCCAGAGGGGAACAGGGTGTTATTTGACCAGGGCCCAGAGGGGAACAGGGTTCTATGTTACCAGGGCCCATAGAGGAATAGGGTGTTATTTGACCAGGGCCCAGAGGGAACAGGGTTCTATGTTACCAGGGCCCATAGAGGAATAGGGTGTTATTTGACCAGGGCCCAGAGGGAACAGGGTTCTATGTTACCAGGGCCCATAGAGGAATAGGGTGTTATTTGACCAGGGCCCAGAGGGGGAACAGGGTTCTATGTTACCAGGGCCCATAGAGGAATAGGGTGGTATTTGACCAGGGCCCATAGAGGAATAGGGTGTTATTTGACCAGGGCCCAGAGGGAACAGGGTTCTATGTTACCAGGGCCCATAGAGGAATAGGGTGGTATTTGACCAGGGCCCATAGAGGAATAGGGTGTTATTTGACCAGGGCCCATAGTTATTTTAACATTACAGGGTGTTATTTACCAGGGCCCAGAGGGAACAGGGTTTATGTTACCAGGGCCCATAGAGGAATAGGGTGGTATTTGACCAGGGCCCATAGAGGAATAGGGTGGTATTTGACCAGGGGCCAGTTCCTCTGGCCAGTGTCTGTGTTATTTTGCCCATCTGAATCGTTTCTTGTTATTGACCAGTCTGAATGGACGGCTTTTTCTTTGCAACTCTGCCCTAGAAGACCAGCATCCAGAGTCGCCTCTCCCCTCTTCACTGTTGACGTTGAGACTGGTGTTTTGCAGAAACTGTTTAATGGCTGCCAGGTGAGGACTTGTGAGGGTCTGTTTCTAAAACTAGACACTCCAATGTACTTGTCATCTTGCTCACTTGTGCACTGCTGGGTTAGAGCCAGTTCTCTGTGTGAAGGGAGAAGTACACAGGGTTGTACAAGATCTTCACTTTCTTGGCAATTTCTCACATGGAATAGCCTTCATTTCTCAGTTCTTACTGACGAGTTTCAGAAGAAAGGTCTTTGTTTCTGGCCATTTTGAGCCTGTAATCGAATCCACAAATTCTGATTCTCCAGATACTCAACTAGTCTAAAGAAGGCCAGATGTATTGCTTCTTTAATCATAACAACAGTTTTCAGCTGTGCTAACATAATTGCAAAAAAAGGTTTTCTAATGATCAATTAGCCTTTTAAAATGCTGAACTTGGATTAGCTAACACAACGTGCCATTGGAACACAGGAGTGAGGGTTGCAGATAATGGGCCTCTATACGCCTATGTAGATATTCCATTCAAAATGAGCAGTTTCCAGCTACAATAGTTATTTTAACATTAACGATGTCTACACTGTATTTCTGATCAGTTGGATGTTATTTTCATGGACAAAAAACAAGTGACCCAAACACTTGAACGGTGGTGTACGTCTACAATTAAATCTGGGAATCTGTTCGACAGTCATAACATTCTTCACCCTAGATTTATTGAATTCAATTATAACGTACTTTCCTCGGGTCCATCGCTCATCTCTCTGCTGTTTTAACAAAACAAATGGAGGCGGCCATGTTTTCTGAGAAGGTTTCCCTTATATATTCTTTAAGGAAAAGACAGCGTCTTCCCTGTCAGTGTTTCCTTGCTTCCACCATGTGACCTGGATGGTAGATGGTCCAATAATCCAGGTGACATGTTTATTAATCCCTTGTCTCTTTCCCACGACACCTACATCTGCCTTTCCTCTGCTGCAGGTTATCTCCCTCTGCTGCCTCTGCTGCTGTCTCTGCTGCCAGGTTATCCCTTCCTCTGCTGCAGGTTATCTCTGCTCTGCTGCAGGTTATCCTTCTCTGCTGCCTCTGCTGCTCTGCTGCAGGTTATCTCTGTTCTTTGCTCTCTGTCTCTGCTGCAGGTTATCTCTGTCCTCTGCTGCAGGTTATCTCTGTCTCTGCTGCAGGTTATCCCTTCCTCTGCTGCAGGTTATCCCTTCCTCTGCTGCAGGTTATCTCTGTCTCTGCTGCAGGTTATCCCTTCCTCTGCTGCAGGTTATCCCTTCCTCTGCTGTAGGTTATCCTTCCTCTGCAGGTTATCTCTGTCTCTGCTGCAGGTTATCCTTCCTCTGCTGCAGGTTATCCCTTCCTCTGCTGCAGGTTATCCCTTCCTCTCCTGCAGGTTATCTCTTCCTCTGCTGCAGGTTATCTTTCCTCTGCAGGTTATCCCTCCCTCTGCCTCTCCTCTGCTGCAGGTTATCCTTCCTCTGCTGCAGGTTATCCTTCCTCTGCTGCAGGTTATCCCTTCCTCTGCTGCAGGTTATCCCTTCCTCTGCTGCAGGTTATCCTTCCTCTGCTGCAGGTTATCCCTTCTGCTCTGCTGCAGGTTATCCCTTCCTCTGCTGCAGGTTATCTTCCTCTGCTGCAGGTTATCCCTTCCTCTGCTGCAGGTTATCTCTGCTCCTGCAGGTTATCCTTCCTCTGCTGCAGGTTATCCCTTCCTCTGCTGCAGGTTATCCTTCCCTCTGCTGCAGGTTATCTCTCCCTCTGCTGCAGGTTATCTCTTCCTCTGCTGCAGGTTATCCCTCTCTGCTGCAGGTTATCCCTTCCTCTGCTGCAGGTTATCCCTTCCTCTGCTGCAGGTTATCCCTTCCTCTGCTGCAGGTTATCTCCCTTCTGCTCTGCTCTGCAGGTTATCCCTTCCTCTGCTGCAGGTTATCCCTTCCTCTGCTGCAGGTTATCTCTGTCTCTGCTGCAGGTTATCCTCCCTCTGCTGCAGGTTATCCCTTCCTCTGCTGCAGGTTATCCCTTCCTCTGCTGCAGGTTATCTCTTCCTCTGCTGCAGGTTATCCCTTCCTCTGCTGCAGGTTATCCCTTCCTCTGCTGCAGGTTATCCTTCCTCTGCTGCAGGTTATCCCTTCCTCTGCTGCAGGTTATCCCTTCCTCTGCTGCAGGTTATCCTTCCTCTGCTGCAGGTTATCCCTTCCTCTGCTGCAGGTTATCCCTTCCTCTGCTGCAGGTTATCCCTTCCTCTGCTGCAGGTTATCCCTTCCTCTGCTGCAGGTTATCCCTTCCTCTGCTGCAGGTTATCCCTTCCTCTACTGCAGGTTATCCCTTCCTCCTCTGCTGCAGGTTATCCCTTCCTCTGCTGCAGGTTATCCCTTCCTCTGCTGCAGGTTATCCCTTCCTCTGCTGCAGGTTATCCTTCCTCTGCTGCAGGTTATCCCTTCCTCTGCTGCAGGTTATCCCTTCCTCTGCTGCAGGTTATCCCTTCCTCTGCTGCAGGTTATCCCTTCCTCTGCTGCAGGTTATCTCTTCCTCCGCTGCAGGTTATCCTTCCTCCTTGCAGGTTATCCCACTCCTCTCCTGCAGGTTATCTCTCCCTCTGCTGCAGGTTATCTGCTGCAGGTTATCCCTTCCTCTGCAGGTTATCCCTCTCTGCTGCAGGTTATCCCTTCCTCTGCTGCAGGTTATCTCTGTCTCTGCTGCAGGTTATCCCTTCCTCTGCTGCAGGTTATCCCTTCCTCTGCTGCAGGGTTATCCCTTCCTCCGCTGCAGGTTATCCCTTCCTCTGCTGCAGGTTATCCCTTCCTCTGCTGCAGGTTATCCCTTCTCTGCTGCAGGTTATCCCTTCCTCTGCTGCAGGTTATCCCTTCCTCTGCTGCAGGTTATCCCTTCCTCTGCTGCAGGTTAGCCCTTCCTCTGCTGCAGGTTATCCCTTCCTCTGCTGCAGGTTATCCTTCCTCTGCTGCAGGTTATCCCTTCCTCTGCTGCAGGTTATCCCTTCCTCTGCTGCAGGTTATCCCTTCCTCTGCAGGTTATTCCTCTGCTGCAGGTTATCCCTTCCTCTGCTGCAGGTTATCCCTTCCTTATCTTCCTCTGCTGCGAGTTATCCTTCCTCTGCTGCAGGTTATCTCTTCCTCTGCTGCAGGTTATCCCTTCCTCTGCTGCAGGTTATCCCTTCCTCTGCTGCAGGTTATCCCTTCCTCTGCTGCAGGTTATCCCTTCCTCTGCTGCAGGTTATCCCTTCCTCTGCTGCAGGTTATCCCTTCCTCTGCTGCAGGTTATCCCTTCCTCTGCTGCAGGTTATCCCTTCCTCTGCTGCAGGTTATCCTTCCTCTGCTGCAGGTTATCCCTTCCTCTGCTGCAGGTTATCCCTTCCTCTGCTGCAGGTTATCCTTCCTTCCTCTGCTGCAGGTTATCCCTTCCTCTGCTGCAGGTTATCCCTTCCTCTGCTGTAGGTTATCCCTTCCTCTGCTGCAGGTTATCCCTTCCTCTGCTGCAGGTTATCCCTTCCTCTGCTGCAGGTTATCCTTCTCTCCTCTGCTGTAGGTTATCCCTTCCTCTGCTGCAGGTTATCCTTCCTCTGCTGCAGGTTATCCCTTCCTCTGCTGCAGGTTATCCCTTCCTCTGCTGCAGGTTATCCCTTCCTCTGCTTCCTCTGCTGCAGGTTATCCCTTCCTCTGCTGCAGGTTATCCCTTCCTCTGCTGCAGGTTATCCCTTCCTCTGCTGCAGGTTATCCCTTCCTCTGCTGCAGGTTATCCCCTTCCTCTGCTGCAGGTTATCCCTTCCTCTGCTGCAGGTTATCCCTTCCTCTGCTGCAGGTTATCTCTTCCTCTCCCTGCAGGTTATCTTCCTCTGCTGCAGGTTATCTCCTGCTGCAGGTTATCCTTCCTCTGCTGCAGGTTATCTCTTCCTCTGCTGCAGGTTATCCCTTCCTCTGCTGCAGTTATCCTTCCTCTGCTGCAGGTTATCTCTGTCTCTGCTGCAGGTTATCCCTTCCTCTGCTGCAAGGTTATCCTTCCTCTGCTGCAGGTTATCTCTTCCTCTGCTGCAGGCCCATCCCCTTCCTCTGCTGCAGGTTATCCTTCCTCTGCCCAGGGTTATCCCTTCCTCCGCTGCAGGTTATCCCTTCCTCTGCTGCAGGTTATCCTTCCCTCTCCTGCAGGTTTATCTCTTCCTCTGCTGCAGGTTATCCGTCCTCTGCTGCAGGTTATCCTTCCCTCTGCTGCAGGTTATCCCTTCCTCTGCTGTAGGTTATCCTTCCTCTGCTGCAGGTTATCCCTTCCTCTGCTGCAGGTTATCCCTTCCTCTGCTGCAGGTTATCCTTCCTCTGCCAGCCAGGTTATCCTTCCTCTGCTGCAGGTTATCCCTTCCTCTGCTGCAGGTTATCCCTTCCTCTGCTGCAGGTTATCCCTTCCTCTGCTGCAGGTTATCCCTTCCTCTGCTGCAGGTTATCCCTTCCTCTGCTGCAGGTTATCCTCCTCTGCTGCAGGTTATCCCTTCCTCTACCTGTAGGTTATCCCTCCCTCTGCTGCAGGTTATCCCTTCTCTGCTGCAGGTTATCCCTTCCTCCGCTGCAGGTTATCCCTTCCTCTGTTGCAGGTTATCCTTCATCTCTGCAGGTTATCTCTTTCTCTGCTGCAGGTTATCCCTCCCTCTGCTGCAGGTTATCTCTTCCTCTGCAGGTTATCCCTTCCCTCTGCTGCAGGCTTATCTCCTTCCTCTGCTGCAGGTTATCCCTTCCTCTGCTGCAGGTTATCCCTTCCTCTGCTGCAGGTTATCCTCTCTGCTGCAGGTTATCCCTTCCTCTGCTGTAGGTTATCCCTTCCTCCGCTGCAGGTTATCCCTTCCTCTGCTGCAGGTTATCCCTTCCTCTGCTGCAGGCTATCCCTTCCTCTGCTGCAGGTTATCCTTCCCCTCTGCTGCAGGTTATCTCTTCCTCTGCTGCAGGTTATCCTTCCTCTGCTGCAGGTTATCCCTTCCTCTGCTGCAGGTTATCCCTTCATCTGCTGCAGGTTATCCCTTCCTCTGCTGCAGGTTATCTCTTCCTCTGCTGCAGGTTATCCCTTCCTCTGCTGCAGGTTATCCCTTCATCTGCTGCAGGTTATCCCCTTCCTCTGCTGCAGGTTATCTCTTCCTCTCCTGCAGGTTATCTCTTCCTCTGCTGCAGGTTATCCCTTCCTCTGCTGAAGGTTATCTCTTCCTCTGCTGCAGGTTATCCTTCCTCTGCTGCAGGTTATCCCTTCCTCTGCTGAAGGTTATCCCTTCCTCTGCTGAAGGTTATCCCTTCCTCCGCTGCAGGTTATCTCTGTCTCTGCTGCAGGTTATCTCTTCCTCTGCAGCAGGTTATCCCTTCCTCTGCTGCAGGTTATCCCTTCATCTGCTGGGGAGGTTATCTCTCCCTCTGCTGCAGGTTATCCCTTCCTCTGCTGCAGGTTATCTCTTCCTCTGCTGCAGGTTATCCCTTCCTCTGTTGCAGGTTATCCCTTCCTCTCCTGCAGGTTATCTCTACCTCTGCTGCAGGTTATCCCTTCCTCTGCTGCAGGTTATCCCTTCCTCTGCTGCAGGTTATCCCTTCCTCTGCTGTAGGTTATCCCTTCCTCTGCTGAAGGTTATCCCTTCCTCTGCTGCAGGTTATCCCTTCCTCTGTTGTAGGTTATCCCTTCCCTCTGCTGCAGGTTATCTCTTCCTCTCCTGCAGGTTATCTCTTCCTCTGCTGCAGGTTATCCCTTCCTCTGCTGCAGGTTATCCCTCCCTCTGCTGCAGGTTATCCCTTCCTCTGCTGCAGGTTATCC
>NW_026278139.1:5000-27500 GCF_023373465.1 Oncorhynchus keta | reverse complement strand
ATAGAGAGATAGAGAGGAGGTTATAGGAGGAGGATAGAGAGGAGGTTAGAGAGGAGGTTATAGAGGAGGATAGAGAGATAGAGAGGAGGTTAGAGAGGAGGTTATAGAGGAGGATACAGAGATCGAGAGGAGGTTAGAGAGGAGGTTATAAAGGAGGATAGAGCGATAGAGATGAGGTTATAGAGGAGGATAGTGAGATAGAGAGGAGGTTGTAGAGGAGGATGGAGAGGAGAATAGATGATATAGAGGAGGATAGAGAGATAGAGAGGAGGTTATAGAGGAGGATAGAGATGGCACCCTATCCCATTTAATGGCATCCTATTCCCTTTAATGGCACCCTATTCAATCAAATTCAATCAATCACATTTTATTTATATAGCCCTTCGTACATCAGCTGATATCTCAAAGTGCTGTACAGAAACCCAGCCTAAAACCCCAAACAGCAAGCAATGCAGGTGTAGAAACACTATTCCCTATAATGGCACCATATTCCCTATAATGGCACCCTATTCCCTATAATGGCACCCTATTCCCTATAATGGCACCCTATTCACCAGTGATTGACCAATAGGTTAGAGGGTGCATTTCAATTCTGTCAGTCTGTCAGATTTAAATTCACACTGTTTCCTTCCATCCACTGAAAGGGTGCTGTAGTAGTGGTAAGCATCTCTCCAAATTAGGGACGTGAGAGTACGGTCTTCACATTGTAAACAACTATTTGTGTTTCCTGCAGTCACCCAGTCTGTGCACTCTATAACAAGCTGAGAAAAGTTATGAACGTGAGGTTTTGTTTGTGTGTGTGTGTGTGTGTGTGTGTGTGTGTGTGTGTGTGTGTGTGTGTGTGTGTGTGTGTGTGTGTGTGTGTGTGTGTGTGTGTGTGTGTGTGTGTGTGTGTGTGTGTGTGTGTGTGTGTGTGTGTGTGTGTGTGTGTGTGTGTGAAGGGCTGTTTGGAAGGGAACATGTTGTCATGGCTGAGAGAGAGCCAAGCCTGTTTAAATTACCTTCTGGCTTCCAAGCCTCTCATCTGCAACCTGGCATTCACTACCACTTCTCTCTCTCTGTCTCTCTGTCTCTCTGTCAAATTCACTCTCTCTTTCTCTTCCTTGCTTGCTCTCTCTCTCGTTAACATATTCTTTCTCTCTCTTTCTCTTACTCTTTCACTCTGCCTTCTTTCTATTAGCACATGTACATGACTTTCTCTCATTCTCTTTCTCCCTCCCTCTGTCCTTTTCTCTCGCTCTCTCTGTCTCTCTTTGTCTGGTTCTGTACACTGAAAAGTCTCTCTGCTCAAGACCGTGACACTATTAACCCAGGACTACTGTCACGTCTACTCCTGTCCTCTTCTCCGTTGCTCCACGTAGCCGGTCTACTAACCACCGGTCTACTAACCACCGGTCTACTAACCACCGGTCTGCTAACCACCGGTCTACTAACCACCGGTCTACTGACCACCGGTCTACTGACCACCGGTCTACTAACCACCGGTCTACTAACCACCGGTCTACTAACCACCGGTCTACTAACCACCGGTCTACTGACCACCGGTCTACTAACCACCGGTCTACTGACCACCGGTCTACTAACCACCGGTCTACTAACCACCGGTCTACTGACCACCGGACTACTGACCACCGGTCTACTAACCACCGGGTCTACTGACCACCGGTCTACTAACCACCGGTCTACTACCACCGGTCTACTAACCACCGGTCTACTGACCACCGGTCTACTGACCACGGGTCTACTAACCACCGGTCTACTGACCACCGGTCTACTAACCACCGGTCTACTAACCACCGGACTACTAACCACCGGTCTACTGACCACCGGTCTACTAACCACCGTCTACTAACCACCGTCCTACTAACCACCGGTCTACTGACCACCGGTCTACTGACCACCGGTCTACTGACCACCGGTCTACTAACCACCGGTCTACTGACCACCGGTCTACTGACCACCGGTCTACTAACCACCGGTCTACTGACCACCGGTCTACTAACCACCGGTCTACTGAACACCGGTCTACTGACCACCGGTCTACTGACAACCGGTCTACTAACCACCGGTCTACTGACCACCGGTCTACTAACCACCGGTCTACTAACCACCGGTCTACTAACCACCGGTCTACTAACCACCGGTCTACTGACCACACCGGTCTACTAACCACCGGTCTACTGACCACCTGTCTACTAACCACCGGTCTACTAACCACCGGTCTACTGACCACCAGTCTACTGACCACCGGTCTACTAACCACCGGTCTACTGACCACCGGTCTACTAACCACCGGTCTACTGACCACCGGTCTACTAACCACCGGTCTACTGACCACGGGTCTACTAACCACCGGTCTACTGACCACCGGTCTACTGACCACCGGTCTACTAACCACCGGTCTACTGACCACCGGTCTACTGACCACCGGTCTACTAACCACCGGTCTACTGACCACCGGTCTACTGACCACGGGTCTATTAACCACCGGTCTACTGACAACCGGTCTACTAACCACCGGTCTATTAACCACCGGTCTACTGACCACCGGTCTACTAACCACCGGTCTACTAACCACCGGTCTACTAACCACCGGTCTACTGACCACCGGTCTACTAACCACCGGTCTACTAACCACCGGTCTACTGACCACCGGTCTACTAACCACCGGTCTACTAACCACCGGTCTACTGACCACCGGTCTACTAACCACCGGTCTACTGACCACGGGTCTACTAACCACCGGTCTACTAACCACCGGTCTACTGACCACCGGTCTACTAACCACCGGTCTACTAACCACCGGTCTACTAACCACCGGTCTACTGACCACGGGTCTATTAACCACCGGTCTACTGACCACCGGTCTACTGACCACCGGTCTACTCACCACCGGTCTACTGACCACCGGTCTACTGACCACCGGTCTACTAACCACCGGTCTACTGACCACCGGTCTACTGACCACCGGTCTACTAACCACCAGTCTACTAACCACCGGTCTACTGACCACCGGTCTACTAACCACCGGTCTACTGACCACCGGGTCTACTAACCACCGGTCTACTGACCACCGGTCTACTAACCACCGGTCTACTGACCACGGTCTACTAACCACCGGTCTACTGACCACTGACCACACCGGTCTACTAACCACCGGTCTACTAACCACGGACTAGCAACGTTACCATACACATGTGGACTAGCAACGTTACCATACACATGTGGACTAGCAATGTTACAATACACATGTGACTAGCAATGTTACAATACACATGTGGACTAGCAACGTTACCATACACATGTGGACTAGCAACGTTACCATACACATGTGGACTAGCAATGTTACAATACACATGTGGACTAGCAACGTTACTATACACATGTGGACTAGCAATGTTGCAATACACATGTGGACTAGCAACATTACTATACACATGTGGAATAGCAATGTTACTATACACATGTGGACTAGCAACATTACTATACACATGTGGACTAGCAACGTTACTATACACATGTGGAATAGCAATGTTACTATACACATGTGGACTAGAAACATTACTATACACATGTGGAACAGCAATGTTACTATACACATGTGGACTAGAAACATTACTATACACATGTGACTAGCAAGGTTACTTTACATATGTGGACTAGCAACGTTACTATACACATGTGGAATAGCAATGTTACTATACACATGTGGAATAGCAATGTTACTATACACATGTGGACTAGCAACATTACCATACACATGTGGACTAGCAACGTTACCATACACATGTGGACTAGCAATGTTACAATACACATGTGGACTAGCAATGTTACTATACACATGTGGACTAGCAACGTTACCATACACATGTGGACTAGCAACTTTACTATACACATGTGGACTAGCAACGTTACTATACACATGTGGACTAGCAATGTTGCAATACACATGTGGACTAGCAACGTTACAATACACACATGTGGACTAGCAACGTTACTATACACATGTGGACTAGCAAGTGGACTTACTTTACACATGTGGACTAGCAACGCTTACTATACACATGTGACTAGCAACGTTACTATACACATGTGGACTAGTAATGTTACCATACACATGTGGACTAGCAATGTTACTATACACATGTGGACTAGCAAATGTTACAATACACATGTGGACTAGCAATGTTACTATACACATGTGGACTAGCAACGTTACTATACACATGTGGACTAGCAAGCTACTATACACATGTGGACTAGCAAGTTTACTTTACACATGTGGACTAGCAACGCGCCTATACACATGTGGATCTAGCAACGTTACTATACACATGTGGACTAGCAATGTTGCAATACACATGTGGACTAGCAACGTTACAATACACATGTGGACTAGCACGTTACTATACACATGTGGACTAGCAACATTACTATACACATGTGACTAGCAACGTTACTATACACATGTGGACTAGCAACATTACTATACACATGTGGGACTAGCAAGGTTACTATACACATGTGACTAGCAGGACTTTACACATGTGGACTAGCAACGCTACTATACACATGTGGACCAGCAATGCTGCAATACACATGTGGACTAGCAACATTACTATACACATGTGGACTAGCAACGTTACTATACACATGTGGACTAGCAACGTTACAATACACATG
This sequence comes from Oncorhynchus keta, assembly GCF_023373465.1. Classification (NCBI taxonomy): domain Eukaryota; kingdom Metazoa; phylum Chordata; class Actinopteri; order Salmoniformes; family Salmonidae; genus Oncorhynchus; species Oncorhynchus keta. The sequence goes on along the minus strand of NW_026278139.1, from coordinate 22,817 downwards.
TGGACTAGCAACGTTACTATACACATGTGGACTAGCAAGGTTACTTTTTACACATGTGGACTAGCAACGTTTCCATACACATGTGGACTATCAACGTTACTATACATATGTGGACTAGCAACGTTACAATACACATGTGGACTAGCAACATTACTATACACATGTGGACTAGCAACGTTACTATACACATGTGGACTAGCAACGTTACTATACACATGTGGACTAGCAACGTTAAAGAAGGATTTTTAAGCCTTGAGACAATTGAGACATGGATTGTGTATGTGTTCATTCAGAGGTGAATGGGCAAGACAACATATTTAAGTGCCTTTGAACAGGGTATGGTAGTAGGTGCCAGGCGCACCAGTTTGTGTCAAGAACTGCAACGTTGCCGGGTTTTCACGCTCAGCAGTTTCCCCATGTGTATCAAGAATGATCCACTACCCAAAGGACATCCTACTAACTTGACATGACTGTGGGATGCATTGGAGTCAACATGGCCAGCCTCCCTGTGGAACGCTTCTCTCCACACCTTGTAGAGTCCATGTCCTGATGAATTGAGACTGTTCTGAGGTCAGAAGGGGGTGCAACTTCAATATTAGGAAGGTGTTCCCAATGTTCTGTACACTCACTGTTCTCACACACACACACACACACACACACACACACACAATAGCATTATTGGCTACATATCACACACACACACACGCGTCTCTTCCTCCTCAGTGAACCTATCCACGTCTAACATCATGTTATCTTCACGCTCAAGCCAGCTAATAGACCAGACCTTGTCTAAAGCCATGTCCTCTTGGTAGGATCACCCAACCCTCATCCAGTACCACGACAGGCGTGTGTGTGTGTGTGTGTGTGTGTGTGTGTGTGTGTGTGTGTGTGTGTGTGTGTGTGTGTGTGTGTGTGTGTGTGTGTGTGTGTGTGTGTGTTTGTTACACCACTAATAACCCTCATGTGTTTGTCCTTCAGTGTAATGGGTCCCATAAATCATATCATATTCTCTTAAGAGATTCTCCACGCGCCTACACACACACACAGACACACACACACACTCTCCGTCTCACGCACACACTCCTCATTCCTCTCAAGGACCCTGATGATTCCTATTGATTGGCCCTAGTCATCTGGAGGAAGTGTTGTAGTTGATGTGTTACTGAAGAAGTGTGTTTGTGTTTTATGCTTTAACTTTTATATATAGACTTGTGTTTATTTATTTATACTTTTATTGATGATCATAATAGCTCTTTGATTTCAACTTTTTGTTTTGATGTTTTGGTTGTTATTGTTTATACTGTGTAATACAGGAAACAACTTGCAGATTAACGTGGTTGCTATGGACACGGTTTTAGAACTTGGGGATTCGGCTGAAAAAATATGTTAGAGTTGTCAGAAATGCTTCAAAAATGTTTAATTTAATGGGAACATGAGCGCGATAATTGATAAATTATGAATATATTTACTTTTAATCGGTTGCACCTACAAACGTGTTCAGGCCGACGAACGTTGAATCCAACGGTCCTCTTGTGGATGTTACCGTCTCGTTTCAAACGGACATTTAGAATGTCATCTAGCTGGGCGCAGACAATGATCTAAAAACGAAATTGCTAGTGACCCTGTTAAAATAATCCCATACGAGGTTCTCGGTAACGTCCTGAATGAGTCATGACTAAAGACGGGGAGTGTGTTGTGTACCTCCAATCGAGTTGATTTGCGGAGTTTTATCGACATTGGTCTCATGTTGGCTTGGATGTGATGTTTCGAAAGATTTCTCTCAACTCATCCGTCAACATATAATGACTATAGTTATACAGCGTCATCTGGGATGGCGTTTAAGAAGGTGATGCCTCATGCTCAAGTCAAGGGTAATGTATGATGACTAAGAGCTAAACCCCTGTTTTAATTGGTTCATGCAGGTCCTCACTGATAGATCACCAGGGTATTGTCTGTGAAAATGTTGATACGGTCTACCCAATGATACTGGTCTGACACTGAACTCATTCGTTCTGTCAAAGACGACAGGTTGAGACAACCTCTAGAAACCCCTGTCCTCTACCTCACCTCACAGGAGGACAGGTTGAGACAACACTAGAAACCCCTGTCCTCTACCTCACCTCACAGGAAGACAGGTTGAGACAACCTCTAGAAACCCCTGTCCTCTACCTCACCTCACAGGAAGACAGGTTGAGACACTAGAAACCCCTGTCCTCTACCTCACCTCACAGGAGGACAGGTTGAGACACTAGAAACCCCTGTCCTCTACCTCACCTCACAGGAGGACAGGTTGAGACACTAGAAACCCCTGTCCTCTACCTCACCTCACAGGAAGACAGGTTGAGACAACATCTAGAAACCCCTGTCCTCTACCTCACCTCACAGGAGGACAGGTTGAGACACTAGAAACCCCTGTCCTCTACTCTCACCTCACAGGAGGACAGGTTGAGACAACATCTAGAAACCCCTGTCCTCTACCTCACCTCACAGGAAGACAGGTTGAGACAACACTAGAAACCCCTGTCCTCTACCTCACCTCACAGGAGGACAGGTTGAGACAACATCTAGAAACCCCTGTCCTCTACCTCACCTCACAGGAGGACAGGTTGAGACACTAGAAACCCCTGTCCTCTACCTCACCTCACAGGAGGACAGGTTGAGACAACACTAGAAACCCCTGTCCTCTACCTCACCTCACAGGAGGACAGGTTGAGACACTAGAAACCCCTGTCCTCTACCTCACCTCACAGGAGGACAGGTTGAGACACTAGAAACCCCTGTCCTCTACCTCACCTCACAGGAGGACAGGTTTAGACACTATAAACCCCTGTCCTCTACCTCACCTCACAGGAGGACAGGTTGAGACAACACTAGAAACCCCTGTCCTCTACCTCACCTCACAGGAGGACAGGTTGAGACACTAGAAACCCCTGTCCTCTACCCTCACCTCACAGGAGGACAGGTTTAGACACTATAAACCCCTGTCCTCTACCTCACCTCACAGGAGGACAGGTTGAGAAAACATCTAGAAACCCCTGTCCTCTACCTCACCTAACAGGAGGACAGGTTGAGACACTAGAAACCCCTGTCCTCTACCTCACCTCACCGGAGGACAGGTTTAGACACTATAAACCCCTGTCCTCTACCTCGCCACACAGGAGGACAGGTTGAGACAACACTAGAAACCCCTGTCCTCTACCTCACCTCACAGGAGGACAGGTTGAGACAACATCTAGAAACCCCTGTCCTCTACCTCACCTCACAGGAGGACAGGTTGAGACACTAGAAACCCCTGTCCTCTACCTCACCTCACAGGAAGACAGGTTGAGACACTAGAAACCCCTGTCCTCTACCTCACCTCACCGGAGGACAGGTTTAGACACTAGAAACCCCTGTCCTCTACCTCACGTCACAGGAGGACAGGTTGAGACACTAGAAACCCCTGTCCTCTACCTCACCTCACCGGAGGACAGGTTTAGACACTATAAACCCCTGTCCTCTACCTCACCTCACAGGAGGACAGGTTGAGACACTAGAAACCTCTGTCCTCTACCTCACCTCACAGGAAGACAAGTTGAGACACTAGAAACCCCTGTCCTCTACCTCACCTCACAGGAGGACAGGTTGGACACTAGAAACCCCTGTCCTCTACCTCACCTCACAGGAAGACAAGTTGAGACACTAGAAACCCCTGTCCTCTACCTCACCTCACAGGAGGACAGGTTGAGACACTAGAAACCCCTGTCCTCTACCTCACCTCACAGGAGGACAGTTTGAGACACTAGAAACCTCTGTCCTCTACCTCACCTCACAGGAGGACAGGTTGAGACACTAGAAACCCCTGTCCTCTACCTCACCTCACAGGAGGACATGTTGAGACAAATTCTAGAAACCCCTGTCCTCTACCTCACCTCACAGGAGGACACGTTGAGACACTAGAAACCCCTGTCCTCTACCTCACCTCACAGGAGGACAGGTTGAGACACTAGAAACCCCTGTCCTCTACCTCACCTCACAGGAGGACAGGTTGAGACAACACTAGAAACCCCTGTCCTCTACCTCACCTCACAGGAGGACAGGTTGAGACACTAGAAACCCCTGTCCTCTACCTCACCTCACAGGAGGACAGGTTGAGACACTAGAAACCCCTGTCCTCTACCTCACCTCACAGGAGGACAGGTTGAGACACTAGAAACCCCTGTCCTCTACCTCACCTCACAGGAGGACAGGTTGAGACAACACTAGAAACCCCTGTCCTCTACCTCACCTCACAGGAGGACAGGTTGAGACAACCTCTAGAAACCCCTGTCCTCTACCTCACCTCACAGGAGGACAGGTTGAGACAACACTAGAAACCCCTGTCCTCTACCTCACCTCACAGGAAGACAGGTTGAGACAACATCTAGAAACCCCTGTCCTCTACCTCACCTCACAGGAGGACAGGCTGAGACACTAGAAACTCTGTCCTCTACTCACCTCACAGAGGACAGGCTGAGACAACATCTAGGAAACCCCTGTCCCTCTTACTCCTCACCACAGGAGGACAGGTTGAGACACTAGAAACCTCTGTCCCCACCACCTCACAGGAGGACAGGTTGAGACAACACTAGAAACTCCCTGTCCTATACCTCACCTCACAGGAGGACAGGCTGAGACACTAGAAACCCTGTCCTCTACCTCACATCACAGGAGGACAGGTTGAGATAATTAGAAACCCCTGTCCTATACCTCACCCACAGGAGGACAGGTTGAGACACTAGAAACCCCTGTCCCTCTACCTTTTAGACACCCCCTGTCCTCTACACAGGAGGACAGGTTTACAGGTCCTCCTGCCTCTCTCACAGGAGGACAGGTTGAGACTAGAAACCCCTGTCCTCTACCCTCACCTCACAGGAAGACAGGTTGAGACAACACTAGAAACCCTGTCCTCTACCTCACCTCACAGGAAGACAGGTTGAGACACTCCTGGAAACCCCTGTCCTCTACCCCACCACAGGAAGACAGCTGAGACAACACTAGAAACCCCTGTCCCTCTACCTCACCTCAGGAAGACAGGTTGAGACAACATCTAGGACAGTTGACCCCTGTCCCTCTACCTCACCTCACAGGAGGACAGGTTGAGACAACACCAAACCCCTGTCCTCTACCTCACCCTCACAGGAGGACAGGTTGAGACACTAGAAACCCTCTGTCCTCTACCTCACCTCACAGGAGGACAGGTTGAGACATTCAGAAACCCCTGTCCTCTACCTCACCCCACAGGAGGACAGGTTGAGACACTAGAAACCCCTGTCCTCTACCTCACCTCACAGGAGGACATGTTGATACAGGTTGAGACAACATCTAGAAACCCCTGTCCTCTACCTCACCACCGGAGGACAGGCTGAGACACTAGAAACTCTGTCCCCACCTCACCTCACAGGAGGACAGGTTGAGACAACATCTAGAAAACCCCTGTCCCCCCACTCCCACCTCACAGGAGGACAGGCTGAGACACTAGAAACCTCTGTCCCTCTGCCTCACCTCACAGGAGTGACCGCCAAACGGTGTCTCTCTATTGGAGTCCACCACCAAATGGTGTCTCTCTATTTGAGTCCACCACCAAATGGTGTCTCTCTATTGGAGTCCACCACCAAATGGTGTCTCTCTATTGGAGTCCACCACCAAATGGCTTCTCTCTTTTGGAGTCCACCACCAAATGGTGTCTCTCTATTGGAGTCCACCACCAAATGGTGTCTCTCTATTGGAGTCCACCACCAAATGGTGTCTCTCTATTGGAGTCCACCACCAAACGGTGTCTCTCTATTGGAGTACATCACCAAACGGTGTCTCTCTATTGTAGTCCACCGCCAAACGGTGTCTCTCTATTGGAGTCCACCACCAAATGGTGTCTCTCTATTGGAGTCCACCACCAAATGGTGTCTCTCTATTGGAGTCCACCACCAAATGGTGTCTCTCTATTGGAGTCCACCACCAAATGGTGTCTCTCTATTGGAGTCCACCACCAAATGGTGTCTCTCTATTGGAGTCCACCACAAAATGGTATCTCTGTATTGGAGTCCACCACCAAATGGTGTCTCTCTATTGGAGTCCACCACCAAATGGTGTCTCTCTATTGGAGTCCACCACCAAATGGTGTCTCTCTATTGGAGTCCACCACCAAATGGTATCTCTCTATTGGAGTCCACCACCAAATGGTGTCTCTCTATTGGAGTCCATCACCAAATGGTGTCTCTCTATTGGAGTCCACCACCAAATGGTGTCTCTCTATTGGAGTCCACCACCAAATGGTGTCTCTCTATTGGAGTCCACCACCAAATGGTGTCTCTCTATTGGAGTCCACCACCAAATGGTGTCTCTCTATTGGAGTCCACCACCAAATGGTGTCTCTCTATTGGAGTCCACCATCAAATGTGGTGGTGTCACCAGGTGTCTCTCTTTCTCTGTGTTCATAGAGAGTTTGTCTGTGAAACTGGTGATGCTGTGTGCTGAACCCAGGTATGAGGTTGTTATAGTTTTGTTTTTCAGAGCGAGATGGATAGCCTCCAGCAAATGCTGAACTTCTCCTGGGTAATGTTGAGGACTGGAGGTAAGCTGCAGTGGACACACACGTTTCTCCCAAACAGGCTAGTGAAGGTCAAGCTACCGAGACCTAGACTTCCGGCTGCAATACTCACGCACTCACACACACACTAACCATGTTTACTGCTCTAGCCCCCTCATCTCTTTGGATGTGGAACATCAAAGTGGAGGTGATTCGGCCTGCACAGAGAAGCCTTCTCCATCGCAGGTGTGTGCAAGCATGTGTGTGTGTTTGCGTGCAGGCGTTTTGTGCGTTTTGTGCGTGTGTGTGATATCTACCTGAAGCGTGTCAACACAGCAGGGCGAGGATTGGTCTAATACTATTCAGCACAGAGCCAAGGGATAGCCTCACTGCATTAAACACTATGAGAAAGGAGGTTGAGCCTTTCAAGCTGTAAAGGTTGGACTATTATGAAGATGGAGAGAAGAGAGGGAGAGAAGAGAGGGAGGAAGGGAGAGGGAGAGAAGAGAGGGAGGAAGGGAGAGAGAGAGAGAGATGGAGGAAGGGAGAGAGAGTGAGTGAGAGAGAGAGAGAGAGAGAGAGAGAGAGAGAGAGAGAGAGAGAGAGAGAGAGAGAGAGAGAGAGAGAGAGAGAGAGAGAGAGAGAGAGATGGCGGAAGGGAGAGAGAGTGAGGGAGGGAGAAAGGGGAGAAGAGAGGGGTAAGGAAAGGAGAGAGAGCGAGAGAGAGAGATGGAGAGAGAGAGAGAGAGAGAGAGAGAGAGAGAGAGAGAGAGAGAGAGAGTGGCGGAAGGGAGAGAGAGTGAGGGAGGGAGAAAGGGGAGAAGAGAGGGGTAAGGAAAGGAGAGAGAGCGAGAGAGAGAGATGGAGAAAGGAGAGAGAGAGAGAGAGGGAGAGGGAGAAAGGGAGAGTATGGACGTGTTGTGTTAGCTTTGGGTTTCAATTATTCATATGGGTATCTCTCGCTTTGATGTCACGCGAAAACCTTGTTAAGGCTTATGTGCGTGTGTATGCATGTGTGTGTGTGAAGTGATTTGTGAGACGCGGGTTCAGGATGCAGGAAAGCACTTTGTGCGTGCAGATGTTTCAGTTACAGTAATAGAGAAGAACAACAAAAGATATTAAATCCAAAATATAAATACACCAAGAGAAGACAAAAATACTATTCACACACAAGTCATGCATACATATTCATATTCATATGCATATATACAGTTAAATTAGAACACCAGACCAACAGGTCACGGCGAGGTCACAAGGAAGTAGTCATTCGCATAAACACTTGTCTTCGTTGTTGTTGTTTATCCTCCCTGCTGTTCTCTATTGTTCTCCCTACAGCTCCCCCACACACACACACACACACACACAAAAACACACACACACACACAAAAACACAGGCAACATTTGAACATCTGAAGAAGAAAATAGTAACACCAAGCACCAACATTTAGAACAGCAGTAAATGTAAAATAAGCACTGTGGAGTAGAACACCTTGTTGTACTGTACATAGTATATCATCATGTTGTAATGTACATAGTATATCATCATGTTATAATGTACTGTATAAAGAATATCATCATGTTGTAATGTACTGTATATAGTATATCATCATGTTGTAATGTACTGTATATAGGATATCATCATGTTGTAATGTACTGTATATAGTATATCATCATGTTGTAATGTACTGTATATAGTATATCATCATGTTGTAATGTACTGTATATAGTATATCATCATGTTGTAATGTACTGTATATAGGATATCATCATGTTGTAATGTACTGTATATAGTATATCATCATGTTGTAATGTACTGTATATAGTATATCATCATGTTGTAATGTACTGTATATAGCATATCATCATGTTGTAATGTACTGTACATAGTATATCACCATGTTGTACTGTACATAGTATATCATCATGTTGTAGTGTATATAGTATATCATAATGTTGTAATGTACTGTATATAGTATATCATCCTGTTGTAATGTACTGTATATAGTATATCACCATGTTGTACTGTACATAGTATATCATCATGTTGTAATGTACTGTATATAGTATATCATCATGTTGTAATGTACTGTATATAGTATATCACCATGTTGTACTGTACATAGTATATCATCATGTTGTAATGTACTGTATATAGTATATCATCATGTTGTAATGTATATAGTATATCACCATGTTGTACTGTATATAGTATATCATCATGTTGTACTGTATATAGTATATCATCATGTTGTACTGTACTGTATATAGTATATCATCATGTTGTAATGTACTGTATATAGTATATCACCATGTTGTACTGTACATAGTATATCATCATGTTGTAATGTACTGTATATAGTATATCATCCTGTTGTAATGTACTGTATATAGTATATCACCATGTTGTACTGTACATAGTATATCATCATGTTGTAATGTACTGTATATAGTATATCATCATGTTGTAATGTACTGTATATAGTATATCACCATGTTGTACTGTACATAGTATATCATCATGTTGTACTGTATATAGTATATCATCATGTTGTACTGTACTGTATATAGTATATCATCATGTTGTAATGTACTGTATATAGTATATCACCATGTTGTACTGTACATAGTATATCATCATGTTGTAATGTACTGTATATAGTATATCATCCTGTTGTAATGTACTGTATATAGTATATCACCATGTTGTACTGTACATAGTATATCATCATGTTGTAATGTACTGTATATAGTATATCATCATGTTGTAATGTACTGTATATAGTATATCACCATGTTGTACTGTACATAGTATATCATCATGTTGTACTGTATATAGTATATCATCATGTTGTAATGTACTGTACATAGTATATCATCATGTTGTACTGTATATAGTATATCATCATGCTGTAATGTACTGTACATATTATATCACCTTGTTGTAATGTACTGTATATAGTATATCATCATGTTGTAATGTACTGTATATAGTATACCATCATGTTGTAATGTACTGTATATAGTATATCACCATGTTATAATGTACTGTATATAGTATATCATCATGTTGTAATGTACTGTATATAGTATATCACCATGTTATAATGTACTGTATATAGTATATCATCATGTTGTAATGTATATAGTATATCATCATGTTGTACTGTATATAGTATATCATCATGTTGTACTGTATATAGTATATCACCATGTATATCTTGTAGGGTAGATAGTGTATTTTATTTTTATTGTCCATATACTCAGTTAGCTGAAATAACAAAATATCAGTCTATGTTGTTATGAGAGTGTTAATGTGAGGAGGAGAGAGAGAGAGAGAGAGAGAGAGAGAGAGAGAGAGAGAGAGAGAGAGAGAGAGAAAAGAGAGAGAGAGAGAGTTAGAGAGATAGAACGTTATGAGAGTGTTAATGTGAGGAGTGAGAGAGAGAGAGAGAGAGAGAGAGAGAGAGAGTTAGAGTTAGAGAGATAGAACGTTATGAGAGAGTTGAGGCAGTGATGAAATATAGCTTTTTAATCCATTTGGTGAATGTTGCTATGTTATTTAACCTTCCAGGCTACCTCCAGCTGTTCACTCTCTCTCCTCTTCTCTCTCTCTTCTCCTTCCCCTTTATCTATCCATAGCTCTCTACGCTCTTTCTCTCTTTTCTCTGCCCAAGAAGTCTGCCCAACCACTCGGCGCTAGTTGACTGGACAAACCTAATTAGCTGGAGCAGAGAGGATCCGTGGGGAAAAGAATCTAGAAAAAGACAGGTGTATTCTCTGTGTTAAGAACACGTGGGGAGTGGGGGATAGGAGAGAGGAGAGGGGGGGGAGGGATGAAAGAGGAGAGGGGGAGAGGAGGCGGAGCGGATGAAAGAGGAGAAAGAAGAGAGAGAGGTGGAGAGAGAAACAGAGCAAAAGAGAGAGTAAGGTGAAGGCGAGAGAGAAAGGTGAGTGAGAGAGAGAGAGAGAGAGAGAGAGAGAGAGAGAGAGAGAGAGAGAGAGAGAGAGAGAGAGAGAGAGAGAGAGAGAAAAAAAACTCATCACCCCAATACACAAAAGTGGAGACAAATTTGACTCCAACAATTTAAATGGGATATGTGTCAAAAGCAACCTTGGGAAAATCCTACGCATTATTATTAACAGAAGACAATCCTCAGTGAAAACAATGTCAAATTGGCTTCTTACCAAATGACCGTACGACAGACCACGTATTCACCCTGCACACCCTAATTGACAACCAAACAAAGCAAACCAGGCAAACTCTTCTCATGCTTTGTTGAATTCAAAAGCTTTTGACTCAATTTGGTACGAGGGTCTGCTCTACAAATGGATGGAAAGCAGTGTTGGGGGAAAACGTATGACAGTATAAAATCTATGGACACAAACATTTGCAAAAAACGCATTTCTCACCAACCAATAATTCACAAAATTGGACAAACACCAAATCGAGACTGCATACAGAATTCAGAATATAGCCGTTAAATTCGCCAACCATCTAAAAGGAAGTGATTCCCAAACCTTCCATAACAAAGCCATCACCTACAGAGAGAAGGAGAGGAGTCCCCAAAGCAAGCTGGTCCTGGGGCTCTGTTCACAAACACACCCCACAGAGCCCGAGGACAGCAACACAATTAAACCTTACCAAATCATGAGAAAACAAAAAGAAAATTTCTTGGCACAATGGAACGTTTTTTTTTACAAAAGAACAGAGCACACCAGAATGCTATTTGCCCCTAAACAGAGAATACCTGACCACTGTGACTGACCCAAACTTAAGGAAAGCTTTGACTATAGTGGTTCCTCCTTTAAAAGTTGTAAGCTGACACCGCGGGACTTAGAGGTACCCAGAGTCATGGTTTCATTGCTCCAGAACACTGCAAGAGCACTCATTATGCATTTGGGTTCAAAGGCTTTTATATGGCCAATCATATCGAGTGGTTTACGAATTTGACGCGATCGTTCAATCGCTGCTGACTTTCTTCAGCAAAGATGGCTAACAAAATATTACGGTGGAAGCAAGTGTAAGTAATTATAATGTCATAAATGAGTCAAACCAAAAATATACAATTGAGAGGAATATGTTAGTTAATGTGGAGACAAACAATTGTGCATATTTTTTTGTCCTGAAGTTAATTTACGAAAATCGCTATTTAGAAAGTTGACTTGCTTATTGTGTAGTGGAGGATAAAAATAACTAAAGAAACTCGAGGAGACGGGTGAAATGGAGGGCCGAATGTACCCCTGTCCCAGCGACTCCGTGACATATGTCTCCATTGCCAACGTCTCCTCCTGGGACAGCGGGTACACGTGACTCTTGGGAAGCGCAGCGTCTACCTGGAGATCTATTGTACAATCCCTTCCCGGTCGATTTACTTCGATTTACTCCCTTCCCGGTTCACTTTACTGAAAGCGATTGCCAAATCGGCATACTCGGGGGGAATGCACACCGTGGAACCCTGGTCTGGACTCTCCACCGACGTGGCACCGATGGAAACTCCCAAACACCTTCCAGAACACTCCTCTGACCACCCCTGGAGAACCCCCTGTTTCCACGAAATTTTAGGATCGTGCCGGGCCAGCCAGGGAGTCCCCAGCACCACTGGAAACGCAGGCGAATCAATAATAAAAAAACTGATACGCTCCCTATGATTCCCCTGCGTCACCATGTCCAGTGGGGCCGTAGTCTCCCTGACCATCCCTGACCCTAATGGCCGGCTATCTAGGGAGAGCACGGGGAAAGGAGAATCTATCGGCACCAGCGGAACCCCTAACTTAAGGGCGAGTCCGCGATCCATAAAGTTCCTAGCTGCGCCTGAATCGACTAGCGCCCTATGCTGGGAAGAGGGAAAAAAGTGAAGAAAAAAGGTTAAGACAAACATGTGGCCAACAGGGGGTTCTGGGTGAGTTTGATGCAGACTCACCTGGGATGATCGAGAAGCGTTCCGCCTGCCATCTCTACTCCCAGACGGAACCCCCCAGCACCGATCAGACGTGTGTCCTCTCCGACCACAGTTGGTGCAGGGAAGGCCTCCTCCTCCGGTACCTCGGCGCAGCCTCCCTCCCAACTCCATCGGAATGGGAGCGGGAAGGCTGGGTGGTGGAAACGCACAGGACCTCTCTCTCTGAACGCCCCAAGGGGCAGCCAGCAGATTGTCCAGTCGAATGGACATGTCAATCAGCTGATCCAGTGACAGAGTGGTGTCCCACACGCTAACTCCCGCGGACGTCCTCTCGGAGACTACACCTGTAGTGGTCCATAAGGGCCCTGTCGTTCCACCCAGATCCGGCTGCCAAGGTCCGAACTCCAGCGCGTAATCCTGGGCGCCCTCCTCTCCTGCCTGAGATGAAAAGTCAGTTCTCCCACCGCCGCCGTCTAGAGGTGATCAAACACGGCACAGAAGCGGCAGGAAATCTCTGGGTAGTGCTCCTGCTGAGTCTGGGCCATTCCAGACTGGTCACCCCCACACTCCAGAGCACGACCCGAGGCAGGAGATGAGGACACTCACCCTCTCCGCTCCTGAGGGAGTGGGTCTAACGGTGGCCAGGTATAGCTCCAGCTGAAGCAGAAACCCCTGGCAACCCGCCGCTCCATCATAAGCCCTCGGTAGCGTCAGACGGAGGGTGCTGGAGTCGAGAGGATGGGGAGTCCGGAGCCGGGGTGCCGAAGGTGGAGAGAGAGAGACCACTCCCTCCCATCGTCCATTCTCTTCCATCACTTGGATCCATCGCGATCCGATCCGATGGAGAATGGTGGTGTGGTGGAGAACCCGTTCCTCCATCGATGGGAGAGGGTTGGCTGCTGCTCCTGCTGACCCATTCAATTTGATTTAGGTGCGATTCTGTAATGCTTCAGGTGTCGTAGGTGTGTGGAGTCAAACGCAGGGAGACAGTGAGTGCAAAGCTGTGCGTCTTTAATAGGCACCAACGCACTGCAGGGTGCTCACACAGTAACGCCCCAAACACAGGGAATGAGAATGTACAACGGAAAAGTCTAACGATAAGGCACTAACACGTACCTCTACAACAGAGCCGAAGGTTACACTGAAATAATCCCGCATAACAACCAGGCGGGCCGCTGTCTAATAAAGACAAACTAATCATATATAACAGGTGCTACCAATCAACATACAAGGAGGAGAGGAAAGACAATCAGTGGCAGCTAATATGCCGTTGACGACGACCGCCGAGCGCCACTCGTGACAATGGGGATGAGGTAGGTAGATTGGGTGGCTATTTACTGGTGGGCTATGTACAGCTGCAGTGATCGGTTAGCTGCTCAGATAGATGATGTTTAAAGTTAGTGAGGGAAATATAAGTCTCCATCCAGCTTCAGTGATTTTTACAGGTCGCTCCAGTCATTGGCAGCAGAGAACTGGAAGGCCAGTGAGCAGAGAAGGCACGGTGGGATGTGAAATGGTCAATGATCTGTTTTTTAACTTGGCTTTCGAAGACACATTGTAGCCTGAACATTGAATATATTCACTGATCATGTAACTCTTCCCTGGCAAGAAAAGGTGCGGTTCAGGTGTGAATCTCTGTGAGACAGGAAAGGTGTAGCATTTCAATGAGATACTTACATTCAACCAGTGGAGAATGTGAAACGCTCTTTATTGAAAGTTCATTATCCAGGTGTTATAAATACATAATACAATCATTTCAAACGCTCTAATTGTAATATTATATTAGAAATGCAAGATCAATCTGCACTTCGATGACCATATGCATACAAAAAGAGGAAGAAAGAGGAGGTGGGGAGAGAGGTGTAGAAGACAGAAAAGGAAAGAGGTAAAACAGAGTGAAACATGGAAGACAGCATATGATTCATGGGAATTACAGTGTTACGCTAATATTCTCTCAGTTCATCACAATTACATAGTGTCTCCAACAGTGTCTCCTAACCAGCCTTGGGCTCCCAATCGCCCAAAGTTTATATTAAGAGCAGGTGAGGTGGCATGACGTGGACTGGCCTCCTCTCTCACATCAAAACATACCTGCAGACGAGAGACAGATGGATGGAGAGAGAGAGCATCATTAAAGGGTGATTATTCCAACTCTCTGTGAAATGCTGCAGATCTGCCTGCAGATGAGGTAGGAACACATATCCCACACAGAAGAGGTGGATAGAATTCGACAGGTCAAGGTAGCTTCTTCCTCCAAACTGTGCAGCAAGGTGTGTACTGACATGTCACAGCACTCCAAAGATCTTCCATAAGCGTCTCCACTCTAACAGAGAGAAAGAAAAGGTTTTGTGTGTGTGAGAGAGGGGGAACCAATTCAGACCACCATAGACATATACATACACTAGACTTACCAAAACCCCTAGACATACATACAATTCAAAACCAGATACCACCCTCGTCACACCCTGACCTAACCAAGATATAAAGAAAACAGAGATATCTAAGGTTAGAGCGTGACAAGAATACAGGCTATGAGCACACTGCCCACAAAATGAGGTGGAAACTGAGCTGCACTTCCTAACCTCCCCTGCCCAATGTATGACCATACTGAGACACATATTTCCCTCAGATTACACAAACTCACAAGAAATTCAAAAACAAATCCAATTTTTTAAAAACTCCTATATCTATTGGGTGAAATACCACAATGTACAAACACAGCAGCAATATTTGTGACCTGTTGCCACAAGAAAAGGGCAACCAGGAAGAAACAATACCATTTGTACTTGAACTATTTCCACATCGTTACAACACTTTATATAGACATAATATGACATTTGAAATGTCTTTTGTCTTTTTGGGAACTTGTGAGGGTAATGTTTATTGTTGACTTTTAATTGTTTATTTCACTTTTTTAAATTATCTAATTCACTTGCTATGCCAATGTTAACATATGTTTCCTATGCCAATAAAGCCCTTTGAATTTATTTTAATTTAATTAAGAGAACGAGAGAGAGAAAGTTTGAAAGAGAGAGCGAGCATGTGTGATTTTAATATTTATGAAAAGGAAAAATATTAAGTGTCTGGAGAGAATGATGAGGTCAGACCATCCATAGATTGCTGAGGTCGGACGCTCATAGATTGATGTGGTCAAATGTCCAGAGATAGATGAGGTCAGACTGTCTATAGACCGATGAGGTCAGACCATCCATAGACGATGAGGTCAGACTGTCCATGATTGGCTCAGACCATCTAGATTGAGAGGTCAGACTGTCCATAGATTGATGAGGTCAGACTGTCCAGACTGATGAGGCCCTTCATGATTGGATGAGGTCAGACCATCCATAGATTGATGAGGTCAGATCACATAGATTGGGATGAGGTCAGACCGCCATAGATTGATGAGGTCAGACCGTCTATGATTGGATGAGGTCAGACTGTCCATAGATTTATGAGGTCAGACCGCCATAGATTGATGAGGTCAGACTGTCCAGATCAGGCCGTCCATAGATTGATGAGGTCAGACCGTCCAGACTGATGAGGTCAGGTCAGTCCATAGATTGATGAGGTCAGACCGTCCATAGATTGATGAGGTCAGACTGTCCATAGATTGATGAGGTCAGACTGTCCATAGATTGGATAAGGTCAGACCACCATAGATTGAGGAGGTCAGACCGCCATAGACTGATGAGGTCAGACTGTCCATAGACTGGGATGAGGTCAGACCATCCATAGATTGATGAGGTCAGACCGGCCATAGATTGATGAGGTCAGGCCGTCCATAGATTGATGAGGTCAGGTCCGTAGATTGATGAGGTCAGGACTGTCCAGATTGATGAGGTCAGACCGTCCATAGATTGATGAGGTCAGACCGCCCATAGAGTGATGAGGTCAGGCCGTCCATAGATTGATGAGGGTCAGGCCGTCCATAGATTGATGAGGTCAGACCGTCCATAGATTGATGAGGTCAGGATTGTCCATAGATTGATGAGGTCAGACCGTCCATAGATTGATGAGGTCAGATTGTCCAGATTGATGAGGTCAGACCGGCCATAGATTGATGAGGCTCCATAGATTGATGAGGTGTCCATAGACTGGATGAGGTCAGACCGTCCATAGATTGATGAGGTCAGACTGTCCATAGATTGGATGAGGCCAGACTGTCCATAGATTGATGAGGTCAGACTGTCCATGATTGATGAGGTCAGACTGTCCATAGATTGATGAGGTCAGACTGTCTATAGATTGAGAGTCAGACCCCATAGATTGATGAGGTCAGACCGACCATAGATTGATGAGGTCAGACCGTCCATAGATTGATGAGGTCAGGCCGTCCATACAAGATTCTGGTTACGGCCGATAGTTTATGAATATGACAAAAGTAAAGTAATGAGCTCCTGAGATAAAAGTCTGCCTCTCTTGGCTCCTGTCTGAGCTAGATTAATGGCTGGGACATGTACGTAAAACTCATTTCAGAATAAGGCCGGAGAATTCAATCAATGACGCCTAGCTGGGCCAAGAGGAGCCCCAGGAAAGAGAGCTATACACGTGTTGTCAGTGAGGTTTTAAACTAACCTGTGTGTGTTTTATGTGCGTGTGTGTGTGTGTGCATGCGTGTCCCTGACTGTGTTTGTATGTCCGTCCATTCGAGTGTGTGTGAGTTGTGTGTGTGTGTGTGTGTGTGTGTGTGTGTGTGTGTGTGTGTGTGTGTCTAAGCATATGAATGATTAATTCAAAACCATCCATCAGCAGATAGTTTAGTATAATAATTAGGGGCTGTCAAAATCTCAACTGTCGGATTGACACACAAATCCATGAGCTGTAAAAAATATAATCTCTGCGTTATGTGTTAATCCCACCTTTCATTGGTTGGGACAGATGGGAGCCATTTCTCTTTGTCCTTCCAGACATGGATTCATTGATGGTCTCAGTCCTGGATGTGTGAACACCTCAGATCAGCGGCAGGGTGGGTACGTAAGTCTCCCTTCTGTCCGGAGCTGCCAGAGCCGCCCTCCTGACCAGAGCTGCCAGAGCCGCCCGTCTGTCCGGAGCTGCCAGAGCCGCCCTCCTGACCAGAGCTGCCAGAGCCGCCCGTCTGTCCGGAGCTGCCAGAGCCGCCCTACCCTCCGGAGACGCCAGAGTCGCCCTTCACTCCGGAGCCGCCAGAGCCACCCTACACTCCGGAGCCGCCAGAGTCGCCTTTCACTCCGGAGCCGCCAGAGTCGCCCTTCACTCCGGAGACGCCAAAGTCGCCCTTCACTCCGGAGACGCCAGAGTCGCCCTTCACTCCGGAGACGCCAGAGTCGCCCTTCACTCCGGAGACGCCAGAGTCGCCCTTCACTCCGGAGACGCCAAAGTCGCCCTTCACTCCGG
>NW_026278138.1:25000-73754 GCF_023373465.1 Oncorhynchus keta | reverse complement strand
GTGAGCTGGTTCTACTGTATATGTATAAACAGGTGAGCTGGTTCTACTGTACTGTTGTGGTGGAAGGCGGGTGGTTTAGAATAACAGGACAACCCTGTTAGCCTTACAGTGCCGAAAACATATTCCTTTTCCAGAAATAGGAAGGGGAAATTGCATTGAAGCCATGTACGTTCTCACCATGAAACCAAGTACACCGAATCTTTCTAATACCTTTGTTTTACGTTTAATTTGATTAAAACCCAAATCTATTTGTTAAACCAACAACAATATTTTCTAAATAGGATTTGGGTCAGAAACATCAACTCATAAAATCTCTCTTTCTCTGTTGCACACACCTAAATGTCTTCACACATGACATTTGCACGTCTATACAAAATACTAGGCTCCTATCAATAGTTCTTGGCATTATAGGAGGATGGAATAGTTTGGAGCTGGAGTTGGGGCTGGATAACTTACTCAAAACGAGGAAAATGAAGCATTACATTTACATTTAAGTCATTTAGCAGACGCTCTTATCCAGAGCGACTTACAAGTATGCTGGTATGTGAATTGCTGAATAATGAAATAACATGAAGGCTAATATTTCAAGGCACTCTCAGTAGACCATTTAAAACCCCTTTATTATTAGGCTACAGGGCTAATGGCCAGGATGAAAAAGACACCTATGTGATGCTGTTAAACCAGCCAGGATTTAGGAGCAGGGTAGGATGTATGTAAATACCAGATTCACCAGCACAAAATGAACATCTCTCTACCATGGACACTGTGTGTCATGGCTGGATAGGTTGTGGTTCCACTCTGAACCAACTGTGTTACCTAGGAGACCTTGCTGTTTGTGGGTCTGAAACGTTCCTTTAGAGCTGCATGAAACTGTCAGTGTTTTTAAGGACACGCCTCCAATATTGCCACCCCTCCCACCTTCAGCACAAGTGAGCTGATGTTAGACAGATACATAGCTGAACTCATGTTGGGGCTGGAAAATGCCAGCTCATGTTCTTACAATTCCAAACTAATGTGTATTTGACAATGGTGGTCCTTCTGTAGCTCAGTTGGTAGAGCATGGCGTATTTTTACGCCAATCACTGCATGGGTTCATTCCATGAAACCCATAACTTCAATTATATGCACACATGACTGAGCCTCGCTTTTGCCATAAATGCGTCTGCTAAATGGCATATATTATATATTATTATTGACACTTGGGCCTCTAATCGCCCTGAAAACAGAGGCCCATAATGTGCTGGAATTCCCCATGCAGTATTTTTAATAAATCACTGCATGTTTTGGATCATTTCATGAAAATAACTTCAAATATATTTGTTATCATTTATTTCCTGAGCCTCCCTTTGCCATTGAAATGCTCAGTCTGATCTTCTGGGCATGTTGATACAAGTAAAATATATTTACATACACAGCCCTAATTGGTGCTCGATAGAGCCTCCTCTGTGACTGCCCCTTCAAAGAAAAAGTTACCAGATTGGTTGAAAGACAATAATAGTTCTGGAATCCCCTGTGGCTCTCAATGCACCAGCCTCTCTCCATCCTAAACTACTGAACTTACCTGGATCAGTGTTCCCATCGACTTCTTCCTCCTCTTCCCTGTTCTCCACTTCTGTGACTGCTCTCTGCTCCTCTTTGAATGCTCTCTCCTCCTCTTTGAATGCTCTCTCCTCCTCTTTGAATGCTCTCTCCTCCGCCTCCTCTTTGAATGCTCTCTGCTCCTGTGTGAATGCACCTCCTCTGCTCCGCCTCCTCTGTGAATGCTCTCTGCCCCCTCTGTGAATGCTCTCTGCTCCTCTGTGAATGCTCTCTGCTCCTCTGTGAATGCTCTCTGCCTCCCTCTGTGAATGCTCTCTCCTCCGCCTCCTCTTTGAATGCTCTCTGCTCCTCTGTGACTGCTCTCTGCCTCCTCTGTGAATGCTCTCTCCTCCGCCTCCTCTGCCCCTTTGAATGCTCTCTGCTCCGCCTCCTCTGTGAATGCTCTCTCCCTCCGCCTCCTCTGTGACTGCTCTCTGCTCTGCTGTGAATGCTCGCACCTCCTCCTCTGCCCGCCAATGCTCTCTGCTCCTGCTGTGAATGCTCGCCCGTCTCCTCTGTGAATGCTCTCTCCTCCGCCTCCTCTGTGAATCCTCTATGCTCCGCCTCCTCTGTGACTGCTTTCTGCCCCTCTGTGAATGCTCTCTCCTCCGCCTCCTCCTCTTTGAATGCTCTCTCCTCCTCCTCCTCCTCTTTAATCCCTCTCTCCTCCTCCTCCTCTTTCTTTAATCCCCTCTCCTCTTGAATGCTCCCTCCTCCTCCTCTTTAATCCCTCTCTCCTCCTCCTCCTCCTCTTTAATCCCTCTCTCCTCCTCCTCCTCCTCTTTAATCCCTCTCTCCTCCTCTTCCTCTTTGACTATCACATTGAGTTCCAGTGGTTGACTACAGTCCTCCATCTTCACTAAGACCATCTCTGGACCCCACTGTGAGCTTCTCTGTGCTGGAACACCACAGTAAGAACCCAGGGACTTGGGTTCAGACATGGAAGGCTATAGTGGGATTCAAAAGAGGCTAAAACGTAAGGTGAGTTTCACAACTGGAACATCTTAAAGGAATATATCTAAATATTCCAGCCACTAATACATGTAGCTAGCTAGTATTGCTTTGGCGATTGTACAGCTAGCGTTAGCAACGTTAAGCTAGTTGGGTAAGCATTAGCTTACTGACGAATTTACTGTCACTTTTTTACTGTCACTTTCTCACTAGGATGAAACGATAAGACACATTATCAGCAAGAAGTTCATTTGAAACATTGCCGAACCAAAATGACATTTGATTTGTAATCTCTAAAATGACCAATTAGCTAATGATTAGGTGCTGAAATTAAAATAACTGGCTTGCTAACTAGCCAAGCTCACTTATTAGCCAATATATCTTTGCCATCTTGAAGATGGACAATTCACATTACAGTCTTAATAACAAATAACGGTATCATTCACAACAGCATCTTTAAGAGTTGCTTGATAGATAGAAACGTTAGTTAGCTTGAGTAGGCATTTTAATGACCAGTGAGTAAGCTAGCTAACGTTTGCTAAAATGGCTATTGTTGACACATAATTTGGTGGACGTGGATAAATAATCCGCCTACTAATGTTTACATATGGAATGGTTTCAGAATATATTAGGAATCTGGATCTTACCTTGACGCTTGACATTGAACTGGCAGCTGTTGTTGTTCTGACTCGCCTTACTCCTTCTTTGGTTTAACGGCGGGTGGCATCCAGTATAATGTTGCATTACCGCCACCAACTGGACCGAGAATAAATCAATTATACTTTGTGATGGAAAAATACAAATTACCCTGCCAAATATTGTTGATGTTCTCGGTATCCATAGCCAGAATAGCCAGAGGTTTCCTGTTATATTCATCATACCTTGGTTTTTGTAAGTGTGAATGAAAAAATATTTTTTGATATTGGTTTTCATAAACATACATTGTCCTATGGGATATTCATTGGCAAGGTAAGGAAGGAGGATGGTAAATTTGATATACATAACATATACCAATTAACATACCTTTGTATTTTTGGGATTCACAGACTTCACCATCCCTACACCTCTGAATATAACAGGAAACCTGCTCAATCATCATGCAACTCATCCTGGCTGTTTACGGAGAACATCAACACGTTACCATCAACAGGCTAGAGGATATATACAGAGAACATCAACACATTAACATCAACAGGCCAGAGGATATATACAGAGAACATCAACACATTAACATCAACAGGCCAGAGGATATATACAGAGAACATCAACACATTAACATCAACAGGCCAGAGGATATATACAGAGAACATCAACACATTAACATCAACAGGCCAGAGGATATATACAGAGAACATCAACACATTAACATCAACAGGCCAGAGGATATATACAGAGAACATCAACACATTAACATCAACAGGCCAGAGGATATATACAGAGAACATCAACACGTTAACATCAACAGGCCAGAGGATATATACAGAGAACATCAACACATTAACATCAACAGGCCAGAGGATATATACAGAGAACATCAACACATTAACATCAACAGGCCAGAGGATATACACAGAGAACATCAACACATTAACATCAACAGGCCAGAGGATATATACAGAGAACATCAACACATTAACATCAACAGGCCAGAGGATATACACAGAGAACATCAACACATTAACATCAACAGGCCAGAGGATATATACAGAGAACATCAACACATTAACATCAACAGGCCAGAGGGATATATACAGAGAACATCAACACGTTAACATCAACAGGCCAGAGGATATATACAGAGAACATCAACACATTAACATCAACAGGCCAGAGGATATATACAGAGAACATCAACACATTAACATCAACAGGCCAGAGGATATATACAGAGAACATCAACACATTAACATCAACAGGCCAGAGGATATATACAGAGAACATCAACACATTAACATCAACAGGCCAGAGGATATACACAGAGAACATCAACACATTAACATCAACAGGCCAGAGGATATATACAGAGAACATCAACACATTAACATCAACAGGCCAGAGGATATATACAGAGAACATCAACACGTTAACATCAACAGGCCAGATATACACATTGGACTTGGGGCTCTGCTGGGAGTTTACCTCATATTTAGATGGTTTTATTCTGCTTTGCCACTAAAATCATAACACTGACAACTAAAATATTGTATTATTGTTGTTATTGTTATGCATATTAATAATAATAGGGGAGGGGGTTACATTTTTACCCCAAAAGGTTATTTAAAAAGGTTATTTGAAGAACTTATAGGGCTTCCCCACAGTTTCAATTTGAAGAACTTATAGGGCTTCCCTCACAGTTTCAATGTGAAGAACTTATAGGGCTTCCCCACAGTTTCAATTTGAAGAACTTATAGGGCTTCCCCACAGTTTCAATTTGAAGAACATATAGGGCTTCCTCACAGTTTCAATTCAAATAATTTATAGGGCTTCCCCCACAGTTTCAATTTGAAGAACTTATAGGGCTTCCCCCACAGTTTCAATGTGCAGAACTTATAGGGCTTCCCTCACAGTTTCAATTTGAAGAATTTATAGGGCTTCCCCCACAGTTTCAATTTGAAGAATTTATAGGGCTTCCCCGACAGTTTCAATTTGAAGAATTTATAGAGCTTCCCCCACAGTTTCAATTTGAAGAATTTATAGGGCTTCCCCCACAGTGTAAATTGTAAGAACTTATAGGGCTTCCCTCACAGTTTCAATTCAAAGAACTTATAGGGCTTCCCCCACAGTTTCAATGTGAAGAATTTATAGGGCTTCCCCCACAGTTTCAATGTGAAGAACTTATAGGGCTTCCCTCACAGTTTCAATTTGAAGAACTCCTAAAGGATACACAAGGAAACTTTTCTTCTTAGAGTGTACAGTTGATAACCATGACAATGAAGACTAAAAAGCCAAACTTAGCCAACCTTACTGAAGCACGTCACTCTGTACTGACAAAACTCTACAACTCACAGGGGCCTCGTTCATAACCGTTGCTAAATGTAACAGTATAACGTTGGACTAGTAAATTAAAGGTTGCAAGATCAAATCCCCGAGCTGACAAGGTACAAATCTGTCGTTTTGCCCCTGAGCGAGGCAGTTAACCCACTGTTACCTAGGCAGTCATTGAAAATAAGAATTTGTTCTTAAATGACTTGCCTAGTTAAATAAAGGTTCAATTGAAAAATATATAATTACATTAAGAATCCCTTTAATTCAATAGCATCTCTGTGAGTCATAAAGATTTGTGATTTGATTTTATAAATGTAAATGTTTTATTGTGGCATAAACACAACCAGTCATGAAATAATGTTTTCATCTGATTGTCAAACAATCACCTCAAAAGGTCTCCTTTATTAGGCTACAGTCGTGAATGGAAAGAGACATCTGTTACACAAAACACCAGAAAGTGTAATGACATTTGGAGATTGTCATTATGCCAGAATTTATGCGTCCACTGCAGTCCGCGTGAGTCTCGTGTCGGCCACTCTTCTCTGCCTTGGCAAATGTGATGTGGTCAGACGAGAACACTGACATTATGGAGCGTAGGCTACACCACCCGTTTAAGGCCATTGGCTCGTTGTTCATGCCTCTGACAGGCAGTAGTGATAAATAGTGGTCTACTAGCCTACAGTTTGACATTTTGTTTGAATTATTGTGAAAGGCTCATGTTTTAATTATTGTGAAAGGCTCATGTTTTAATTATTATGAAAGGCTCATGTTTTAATTATTATGAACGGCTCATGTTTTAATTATTATGAACGGCTCATGTTTTAATTATTGTGAAAGGCTCATGTTTTAATTATTGTGAAAGGCTCATGTTTTAATTATTGTGAAAGGCTCATGTTTTAATTATTGTGAAAGGCTCATGTTTTAATTATTGTGAAAGGCTCATGTTTTAATTATTGTGAAAAGCTCATGTTTTAATTATTATGAAAGGCTCATGTTTTAATTATTGTGAAAGGCTCATGTTTTAATTATTGTGAAAGGCTCATGTTTTAATTATTGTGAAAGGCTCATGTTTTAATTATTGTGAAAGGCTCATGTTTTAATTATTGTGAAAGGCTCATGTTTTAATTATTGTGAAAGGCTCATGTTTTAATTATTATGAAAGGCTCATGTTTTAATTATTGTGAAAGGCTCATGTTTTAATTATTGTGAAAGGCTCATGTTTTAACTATTATGAAAGGCTCATGTTTTAATTATTATGAAAGGCTCATGTTTTACCTGTACGGCGTACCCCACTATTTATTTTGCCGGGGGCGTCGTACCGCCTTACTTCCCATTGGTGGTAGCTCAAGCTAGGTTACATAGTTGTTTTCTTCATTTCCCTTTAGACCTTTGACAGCAAGGTGGCGATGCGCGACAGGGGACCATGACAGCTGCACGGAATACTGGCTGGAGTAGTTCCATCCTCTCAGGTCCCCAGATCTGTGTCGGGCTCTGAGGGAATTTGAATGACTGAGGATTACTTTTTTGTTTTGTATGTTGTTTTTCAGACGTTTGGGGGTTACGTTTTTTTCCCCCTTTTCGATTTTGGATTTCCACCCTTTGTTTTCTGAAGCCAGTAGAGGGCAGGAATACAACTTTTCAGGTTGTAGTCCACCCTAAAACCCCACTGAAGAAGACAAAGATCTGAGCAAGTATGGGTAGCTGCAGCCCAATATGGCAACCGGAGTGTGGGTGTGTCGAAAGGAGTGGGTGTATGGAGAGCAAATCAGCTAATTGGGCAGATTTGTTGCCACTCAAGACGGTTGTACATGGCTGATTGGGCTGCACAACGAGTCAATAAGCCGTAGACTAGTGCACCGGTGTTCTATGGGACTCTCAATCCCAGCCAGATGTGATACAGCCTGGATTCAAACCAGGGACTGTAGTGACACCTCTTGCACACCTCCTTTCTAGATAGTTAATATTGATAACCATCTAGTTGTCACCTTGATACATGTACATACATTCGACTCAATGGGGAGGCCATGAATGGCAACAACACTACTGTCCGGCAATGGCGTGAGAAGTAGCTACATAGTTTCAGGGTGATAGTCATAGTCAGCACATGCATACAACGCGTTAAGCAGAGGGGTTGGATTAAATGCATTCAGTTGAACAACTGACTAGGTACCCTTCCCCTCATCATCAGTACAAAATAAAATGGTTTGTATAAAACTAACAGTGAAATGCGACTCGGACTCCTTTGGCTTCAAAACAGAAGTACTAACTCTCGCTGTATATTAGGTCAATGTACAGTATTGCGTGGTAAGAAACGGAAAACAAAAACGGAGCGCAATTCCATCAAAACCGGAGCGCTTTCGACACACCCACTCGCCATATTGAGCGGCAGCTACCCCCTTCTCGAATGTAGACCTTTTTTGGAAGTACTGGTGCTTTCAGGACAACTGGGGGGGAAACGAGGTTAAATAATGACGTTAGTGAACTTCAGGTCGGAGCTCTAGAAAGATGCCCTAGTATCCGACTTGGATGAGTGTTCAAAACGATTTTCCAAATCGGAGCGAACGTATTTTGACATTATAACGGTTGCAGAGTTGCCTAATGGGGCAATAGATTGTAAATTACTGGACAAGAGAGGATTTTCGTCAAAAAAACGTCTCCTTTACCAAGATACTGGTGCAGCTAGCTAACGTTAGCTAGTAACAAAAAAAAAGCTACCTTTGGCTAGCAGCTAGCTTCCTGCAGTAAACCTAATGTTTACTGTGCGCCATGCAAGCTTTAGTCGCACATTAGTCAACTCCTAAACTCACATTTAACGTTGAACAGTCTTTGCTATTAATCGTTTGGGGAGAAAAGGTTGAGCTCCAGTGGGACTGTAAACTTCCGTTCCGTACTAAAACCGGAAGTGGCGTAATATTTGTGCTGCCATCAGGTAGGTGGCTAGCAACTCCGCGTTTTCCAAGTTATAATAAATATATTTATTTATGAGCCGTGACTTGATACGTTACTGATTTAAGGATTACTGCCCCTACTAGAATGCGGGATCATCTAAATAGCTAGAACTCTATGAAAAGGACAGAAACAGAGCGAGCAAGCTAATAGAAGTACTAGCATCGTTAGCATAGGTGTGTGGCTGTTTTGTTTGCTGCAGTGCTGTTAACGTCAGAAGCTGGCCTTTATTGGTAAGTGCTGAAATAGTGGCAACATGTTCACAAAAATAAACCGTAATATTTCCGCCGTTATCATGTCATCTGTGCCTCCACTTGTCATTGCTAATTGTAGCCCTCGGTCTTGTATGTCTGTAAACATCAGATCTGTAATAACGTTAAACATTATGCCTCTGCCTACCAGCTATATGCTGTGAGTGACTTCTCTCCTTTGTGTCACTAGTTACGTTTCCGTGAACTTGTCCAGTGATTTGTCGACATTTACAAAGTTCGCATAGAAGATGGATGCGACAGTTGCCTGGAAACCCGACATTGCATTCCCTAGAAGTCTACGTCCATCCGAAATGAGCGTTTGAATCATGAACGTTTCCTCTCACGACCTCCACAAGCGAGAATGTTGAATCAAATCAATTTTAAGGTTGGCCTACCCGTGGTCCGTGCAGTTGGTCTCTTTGGTGGTAGGAATGTGAGACATATCGATAGGAAAATATAATTACATCAACTTTTGCAAAGACACCGGTAATTGTATTCAACATTCTGGCCTATAGCGGGGCGGCAGGGAGCCTAGCGTTTGACTAGTAACCGGAAGGATTCAAGATCGAATCCCCGAGCTGACAAGGTAAACATCTGTCGTTCTTCCCCTGAACAAGGCAGTTTACCCACTGTTCCTATGTCGTCATTGAAAATAAGAATTTGTTCTTAACTGACTTGCCTAGTTAAATAAAATGGAGGTCGTGAGAGGAAACATTAATTATTCAAAAGCTAATTTCTTGCTGACATATAATTCTAACCAATTCAATGTTGGGTTCCCAGGCAAATGCGACAATTCCCTGTTATGTTGCGTTTCCATTCAGCTATCTTTTCGAGAAAAACAGCTGGACACAATGACTTCACACCTAAAAAAAACCACTTCCGCTAAAATCTACAGTGTGGAATAAAAATGAAGTGGTTTAAGTGTTTCCATTACCCATGTAAGCAGGTTGCGCATTAATAAATAGTCGACAGCCTGTATACCCACCTATATGTTTCATGTAGCCCGTGAAAGCCTGCATGGATAGAAGGCAACAATTGACTCATATTTGCCATATTCTAATAATGAATGTGCCGACATATCGCCATGGTCCATGCAGCTCTCTCTAACTCTAAGTGGCCTTCCAGTGATTAGCTTCTCTAACAACTGGTTCCTGTGAACTACAGTCTCGACGCTGTGTTTTAACGTTTAGAAACAACAACCACTGCTACTATCTGTCATCTATGCATTGTCACTGTAATAACTATACATACTACCTCAAATAACCGATGCCCCTGCACATTGACTCTGTATCGGTACCCCCCTGTTTACTCCCTGTTATTTCATGCTGCTCTTTAATAACATGTTACTTTTCTCTTATTCTTATCTGTATTTTTTGTAACTGCATTGTTTGTTAGGTCTTGTAAGTAAGCATTTCGCCTGTTGTATTCGGTGCATGTGACTAATACGATTTGGTAATCATCATCGCTCTCGAAACATATGGCCCTTTCATTAGCGAGAAAAAATACTTGATTTTTATTTTATTTTGCACAGATTCATACAGATATGGGTGCCTCCATCTGACGAAACTACACTTCACTACACTTCCCGAGTTACGCGTACAAGTGTTTGAAGCACGCGAGATACGGTTCGAACACACCGACCGTGACATTGCGCAAAATAGTATGCAGCATTATCTGGATATGTATGCAACCAAAGTTCAACGTTCGCCTTCTGCTGCCATTTCTGTCAAGCCGTCTACACGGACAGTTTGACGCATACGTTCAACGTATGCACCACACCGAACGCACTGCAACTACCCTCCGCAACAAGATGCTGCAAGGCAAACGCAACATTTCATTGTGCAGGTGTGTTCGAAGCATAGCAATGTAGCACAGGTGGTCGGTCACCTCTGTTTTCAGTAAACAAACGCTGTAACATGTATATAATATGGCCACCTGGAACACTAACCTTATGAAGGTGTTGTTTTATAATTTATTTATGTTTCCAAAACGGTACCTTAAGCTCTTAACAAAACTCCCTCGTCAGAAGATACTATCACAAATAGGCGCAAAAACATTTGGTCTATGAATGGGGTAAGTGCAATAAACTCTGGATTGCTGATGCTATGTATGGGCCATTGAGAGGCTTTGAAGCTGTTGGTCATCCATATTGGCACTCTCTAGTAGGAGCAGTTCTCCATAGGAATGAATGGCATTCTACAGTATTTCAATCAATTGTTCAATTACGTGTGTTTTTGTTTTAGTGAGGACAATAACACTAGTAATATACTTTAAGGAACATGTTTTGATATTTTTATATTTAGGTCACATCATTTAAAAGTATGCATTAAAATGTCTGTAATGGAATTAATGTGTCAAACGAATGGAGCCTTTCTGTAGCTTCCAAAATATTATTTACAATGGTGGGAGAGTGTCAAGATGGCAACACGGTGGCTTCAACACAGCGCCCTCTGTCATCTAGTGTGTGTGTGTAAAAATATATACTGTCGATCATTGGGTAACTTGCTCTCCTGTAGATCTTAAATAATTGGATGGCGAAACTTGCCAGCCAACCAGAAAAGCAAGGCAAAGCAATTCAGGCATTCTTGAAAGTTAGGAAAATCAGTCCTAAAAATAAATCATTTTTAGTTGAAAAAATGGATTTTGCAGGCAGTAGGCATTTTCAAATAAATGTGGAGTTTTATATATAGTTACGTGATAACATCACGTACCTTCAACATTATCCTGCTATGACTTATTTGGAAAAAAAACACTTTCAATCATCATGTCTTGTAGTAAAGAAAGTTTGGCAAAAGACAAAGCTACCCATGTCGAAACAGATACAAATGTTGTTGATGTTTAGAAAAGTTCTCCTAGATCTGCCGTTTCCATTACACATGTCGCAATGATATTTTTTTGCGATGTTGCTGGGTCAATGGAAACCTGCCTACTGTCGCCAAAACTTAACATTTCACTTCATTGTGTGTGTGTGTGTGTGTGTGTGTGTGTGTGTGTGTGTGTGTGTGTGTGTGTGTGTGTGTGTGTGTGTGTGTGTGTGTGTGTGTGTGTGTGTGTGTGTGTGTGTGTGTGCGCGCGCATGCCATCACACCTACAGATAAAGCACCGTATATGGATCCTCACATCAGTGTGAAAGACGAACCCACTAGTGATGATGACGTTACACACAGCTGGTGCAACCCTGTCCAGCCCTCACAAATGGACTACAGTCGTGAAGGTAAACTAGGAGATATATATATATATAAAACATGTTTTTTCCTACTTTAAACGTGTTTTAAGAAGTGAGGCAGTGCCACTCATAATATATGCCATTTAGCTGACGCTTTTATCCAAAGCGACTTACAGTCATGTGTGCATACATTCTACGTATGGGTGGTCCCGGGAATCGAACCCACTACCCTGGCGTTACAAGCGCCATGCTCTACCAACTGAGCCACAGAAGGACCACTCCTCTCATATGTTCTGTTTCATTGGGTAGGATAGAGTAGAGAGGAAAGCGTTCTGAAATAGAAGTGGACCGCAGCCGTACACATGCTACTGGAGGACACGGTGGTGGGAGGTTACTGCCTGAAAACATGCCATCATGTCAGATCTCACAACGGCTGGATGGGTGTTTAACATACCAGCTAACCACATCATGCGATATATCAATTTGATGCCAGACTGACTAGTCGATGATGTGGCGCGAAACCATTGGTGACGCAATGCAACGCCTGCACATCTGTCGGGACGGAACACCGCCAACGGTATATTTGTTCTGGAGCCAGCGGCTTAGACCACTAGACCACATGTCCCATTTCCATGTAAAAGGACCCATGAGCACCAACATGTAAAGGTCATAGGAGAATGTCAAATCTGGTGTCAAATGAAAGCTGAGTCTATATTTTGAGAAATTAAGGCATATACAGATGAAGTCAGAAGTTTACATACACTTAGGTTGGAGTCATTAAAACTCATTTTTCAACCACTCCACAAATGTGTTGTTAACAAGCTATAGTTATGGCAAGTCGGTTAGGACATCTACTTTGTGCATGACACAAGTAATTTTTCCAACAATTGTTTACAGACAGATTATTTCACTTATAATTCACTGTATCACAATTCCAGTGGGTCAGAGGTTTACATACACTAAGTTGACTGTGCCTTTAAACAGCCTGGAAAATTCCAGAAAATGATGTCATGGATTTAGAAGCTTCTGATAGGCTAATTTACATAATTTGAGTCAATTTGAGGTGTACCTGTGGATGTATTTCAAGGCCTACCTTCAAACTCAGTGCCTCTTTGCTTGACATCATGGGAAAATCAAAAGAAATCGGCCACAACGTCAGGAAAAAAAACTGTAGACCTCAACAAGTCTGGTTCATCCTTGGGAGCAATTTCCAAATGCCTGAAGGTAGCACGTTCATCTGTACAAACAATAGTATGCAAGTATAAACACCATAGGACCATGCAGCCATCATACTGCTCAGGAAGGAGACGCGTTCTGTCTCCTAGAGATGAACGTACTTTGGTGCGAAAAGTGCAAATCAATCCCAGAACAACAGCAAAGGACCTTGGGAAGATGCTGGAGGAAACCGGTATAAAGATATCTATATCCACAGTAAACGAGTCCTATATCGACAGAACCTGAAAGGCCACTCAGCAAGGAAGAAGCCACTGTTCCAAAACTGCCATAAAAAAAGCCAGACTACGGTTTGCAACTGCACATGGGGACAAAGATTGTACTTTTTGGAGAAATGTCCTCTGGTCTGATGAAACAAAAATGGCCATAAAGACCATCGTTATGTTTGCAGAAAAAGTTTGAGGCTTCCAAGCCAAAGAACACCATCCCAATTTTGAAGCACGGGGGTGGCAGCATCATGTTGTGGGGGTGCTTTGCTGCAGGGGGGACTGGTGCACTTCACAAAATAGATGGCTTCATGAGGGAGGAAAATTGTGGATATATCGAAGCAACAGCTCAAGACGTCAGTCAGGAAGTTAAAGCTTGGTCACAAATGGGTCTTCCAAATGGACAATGACCCCAAGCATACTTCCCAAAGTTGTGGCAAAATGGCTTAAGGACAGCAAAGTTAAGGTATTGGAGTGGCCATTACAAAGCCCTGACCTCAATCCTATAGAACATTTGTGGGCAGAAATGAAAAAGCGGGTGCGAGCAAGGAAGCCTACAGACCTGACTCATTTACACCAGCTCTGTCAGAAGGAATGGGCCAAAATTCACCCAACTTATTGCAGGAAGCTTGTGGATGGCTACCTGATACGTTTAACCCAAGTTAAACAATTTAAAGGCAATACTAACAAATACTAATTGGGTATATGTAAACTTCTGACCCACTGGGAATGTGATGAAAGACATAAAAGCTGAAATAAATAATTCTCTCTACTATTATTCTGAAGTGGTGATCCTAACTCACCTAAAACAGGGAATTTTTACTAGGATTAAATGTCAGGAATTGTGAAACTGAGTTTTAATGTATTTGGCTAAGGTGTATGTAAACGTCCGACTTCAACTGTATACTTCCCCAAACCATTTTATATCCTTAATATTAGGAATAAGCAAAGTTTTGATTTCTGCTCAAACCACAGAGGACTTTAGATGTATATCACCCGTTTTAGCATGGATGTTGCCATTGAGGGCTTCCACCATTTTTTTAATTGGGTAAGAGAATATCATGTTACCATTGGTGTATTAAAGTCATGGTGATGGCCCCTTTAATAATGAATTCTAGTGGGGCAGGGGAACAGTAACTGTATGATCAAACTTTATCTTGGTCACATAAAAAAGCTGAGGGAGATTTTACCGAAATTCTGTTACCAAACTCTGGATCTGCATAGTTCTTCTAGTAAATGTGTTTTATAGTAACATTTTCAGTGTAAATTGTTAAAATAGAGTGATATGGTTTGTTAAACTTTGAAATCAATGGTGTTTGTTAGGCATACATTTTAAAGTGGAAAAATCTGAGTCGGTGTCATTCCATTACCATGGAAATGCCATATTGTAACAAACCTAGCTAGTGTTGACAATAAGGCCGGTTAGGCACAATTCCCATAACTCGCCAAACATTCCCAGATTTTCCAGAAATCTTAATGGGAGAATTCACAGATTTCCTGCTTCTCTCCTGATCTTGAGATTCTTCCAACTGGGATTTTATTATTAAGGGGATTTAGAAATGAACCTAATTCTATTCCCTCCCCAGGTGCTGTTGATAAGTCTGAGTTGGAACCAGATGACCTTCCAGGCCTCAGTGAGGCAAGAAAACCAACATTCAATGTGATTGTCAAAGAGGAGGAGGAAGATGAGGATGATGAGGACATGGTTGACCGAGGTTGGGTTTGGGGAGAACATTATCAGTTTCATAGTAATGTCTGTAGCATTGTGTTAAAGGTTCAGGTGCGGTCAAAATTCAGTGTTTCTTTGTTTTGTGTCAGTTTCATCAGCTGTTCTATAAATATAACACTGTAAAAGTGTAATATATATATATGACCAGTGTTATTTCTTGATAGTTGCTGATTGAAAATGCCATCTCCACCAGGGGTGGGCAATTCCAGTCCTCGAGGGCCTGATTGGTGTCACAGTTTTGCCCCAGCTAACACACCAGACTCTAATAATCACCTAATCATGATTTTCAGTTTAGAATGCAGATTGATTAATCAGCTGTGTTTGCTAGGGATGGGGGTAAAGTGTGACACCAATCAGGCCCTCAAGGACTGGAGTTGCCCACCCCCTGATCTACATTTTCTAATCAGCAGATTTTGTATGGGTGGAGACCAAGAGACCAATAACAGCGCCCCAAACCTCTCTACCAATAACAGATAGTTTTCAGGTGACAATTCCCTCCAATTCGGCCCCTCCCAGACAGAACTAGCAAGATTCTTACATGAGATTTGTTTGTTGTTGCTACCAAGCTATTTTTGTTTATTTTTGACAACTTTAATGGGACGCTATTACAATAAGTTACTTAATTGTTACCGAGAAATTATTTGATATTCAGTCAAAAACGGCTGCATTGGGCCTTTAATAGAATATGTCACGTATATTGTGTAATATGCCCCACATTGAGTGACTGCCCGCCCAATAACTACCTGTGTCTTATCACACACACACACACACACACACACACACACACACATTTTTTGTTTACTCTAAACTAAAAAATTCCAGCCAGGTTAATCCAGACACTAACCAATGTTTTAACCAGGCTAAATCTATTCCCTTGTCTGTCTAGGTTCAGACACTGACTACACACCAAGTCCCGCTGTGGTAGTGAAGGTGGGAGAACCCAAAGCACCAAAGAATAAGAACACAGTAAAGAAACTTCACCAGTGCCCGACTGTGGTAAAACCTTTGAGAGGCTGTCGCGTCTGAAGAGGCACGAGCCATCACACTTGAGGAAGAGCAAGCACCCGTGCCCTGACTGCAACCAGTCTTTTGGCAACCTCTCAGTCCTGAAGAAACACAGGGCAACACACAAGAGCACCGAGAAGCTGACTCACCAGTGTCAACAATGTGGCAAGACGTTTGAGAAGCTATCGCGCCTCAGAAGGTAAGCCAGAACACCAAAGACCCATTTCTGTTCTGTAAAAAGTTAATGGACAATTAACTGTGTAGACAATAACAATAGTGTTCTAATCTAAGGCACCAGCCCGTACACCAGAGGAGAAAGAGGATGGACCACCCGTGTCCTAAATGTGGCAAGACCTTCAAGAAGTTATCTGGCCTGGTTCGGCACGAGCGAGGACACACCGGAGAGAAACCGTTCCCTTGCTCCCAGTGCGGGAAGAGCTTTGCCGACGACCGTCACCGGAAAGTGCACGAGCAGGCTCACCAAGGGAAGCTGGAGAGACCCCACCGCTGCTCTGACTGCGGGATCTGCTTCCCCAAACCATCCGAGCTTCGACGGCACCAACGTGCGCACACGGGAGAGAAACCGCACCGCTGCCCTGACTGTGGGAAGGCCTATTCCCGGTCAGAGACTCTGAAGAGGCACCTTCTCATCCACACGGGGGAGAGACCACACCTCTGCACTGATTGTGGGAAAAGCTTCATTGACTTGCAGCAGTTGAAATCTCACCAGCGGATTCACACTGGAGAGAAACCATTTCACTGCCCCTTGTGTGGGAAGGGTTTCTCACAGAGGGGTAACATGAGGGCACACCATCGGACTCACACAGGGAGAAACTTCACCACTGTGCCGACTGCGGGGCCAGTCTCTCCACATCCTCTAGTTTAAAAGAGCATCAGCTCATTCACACAGGAGAGAGGCCCTTCCAGTGTCTGGTCTGTGGCAAACGCTTTCTGCACATCTGGAGACTCAGAAAACACCAGAAGACACACACACACACCGGACTGACACACACACCGGACTAACACATGCCGGACACACATAAGGAAGACGTCTCTGTGTGCTTTGAAAGAGCAGCAACTGTGTAGTGTTGTACTACTACTACTAATATTAATACTACTAATAGTTAATACTACTAATATTAATACTAGGATTGTGGGTTCTATTCCTGGGACCACCCATACGTGAATGTGTGCATGACTGACTGACTGACTGTAAGTTGCTTTGGATAAAAGCATCTGCTAAATGGCTGTTATTATTAATATCAGCAACCCAGAACCAACAAAAATAATTTAATTAACTTTAATAGCTTGCAGTAGGGATCTGCTTGTGAGTATTCAAATTACAATGTGTACCGAGGGGGTGTACTACAAAGCAGGATCAATTAGTTATCCAGCTAACTTTGATAAGCAACCAGAAAATAACGCATTCAAAATTAGATATGCGTTGTTGGTTGAGTCAGTTAAACAATGCCAATTCCAAGCTTCTCTTTCTAAAAACGAGAAAAGGTCATATCAGAATATTTAGACAGGCTGACTCATTGAATTTGTAATTTACCCCTCTGGTCTACGCCTCGTCCCATTTTAATCAACACTGAACAATGCTCTTTATACGTCTGACATAACTATTTTAATGGTACATTTAATAGTCTTGTGTTTTGTATGTGTGTGTGTACATGTTTTACTATACTTGTGAGTACCAGAAGTCCTCATGAATAGTAAACTAACTAAAATTCAGAGAAGTAAGGACTTTTTTTTTCAGTCTTCACCTGTAAAAAGTTTTTTTTAGGCTTAGGGGTTAGGTTCACAGTTAGGGTTTGGGGTTAGGAAAAATAGGATTTTGAATGGGAATCAATTGTTGGTCCCCAAAAAGTCCTGCAATGAAGCCCATTATCTGTAGTTTAGGTAACAGTCTCTCCAGCTAACATCCCACTCCTCGTCACTCCCAAAGAGACTGGCCTTTCAGCCATAGAAATAAGAATAGAAAGGTGTCTCCATTCAAGTCAATGATGGCATAATGGGTGGACTGGCAGCCATTTTGAGTGCATCCATGCCAGGAAGTAAAAGCAGGAAGTGTACCCTTTAATCTGTGCTGTGATTTGTTGATATTAAAAAAAATACATTCCATTGCATGAGCCACATCAGTTAGTATCATTTGAATGAACATTTGACATTACCATGGCAACCCAGCATCAGTTGATAGAACATTTCCAAAATACCATGAACATTATTGCATCACATTAGAAGGCAGCCATTATTTGCAAGTGGACCCATGAGTTTGCCAGGGTTAGAGCTTCCAAGCCCATTCTATTCATATTTCTATGCTTTCAGCAATCTCAGTGTTCAATATGCACTGGATTTATGGCGGAGTTGCTCCTTGGTTGTTGGAAATAACATTCATATTTTCCATGACAACATGTGGAGCCTCAATTAGAATACAAAGTAAAAACAACATTTAGCTGTTAGCTGGGCAAGTTATTTTTAGGTTTCAAAATCTAAACGGAGGTTTTGTGGTTGGAATTGAAGTAGGTATTTACTTCATTTAAATTCCAGTCAATTCAGTACACTGAAATGTCAATTCTCTTCAATACTTTTCAATGAGGGAAATGTGGAATTGGAATTGTTTACTTTCTGAATTGACTGGAATGGACCCCAACCCTGCACAAAAGCCCATTTTTGTCCTCGAGGCTTCCACATCATTTACTTTTTTCCCCCATTGAGGCCCCCATTATTAGCCAAATAATGGCCATTCTGCACAACAAAAACATTCAGACAGGCCCACCCATTGGGCTAATGATGGACTAGACCATTACTGTTGCCAATCGACCCTATATTATAGGCTACCCTTGCCTTGCCCCAGTCATTCTATAAGTATACAATGATATACTTTGTATGGCAGGGTATACTTTATTCTGTAGACACTAGGAAATACTCTGACAGGTTACATTATGATTACAGTGTGCTGTATTCTAGTATATACTCTGATAGTTTACATTATTACTATTCTACTAGATTCTAGGATATAATCTGATACATTATGATTCTAGGATATACTCTGATAGTTTACTGCCAAGAAGGCCAGCACCCCGTAATCACCTCTTCACTGTTGACGTTGAGACGGGTGTTTTGCGGGTACTATTTAATGAAGCTGCCAGTTGAGGACTTGTGAGGCGTCTGTTTCTCAAACTAGACATTATAATGTACTTGTCCTCTTTGCTCAGTTGTGCACCGGTGCCTCCCACTCCTCTTTCTATTCTGGTTAGAGCCAGTTTGCTCTGTTCTGTGAAGAGTAGTACACAGCGTTGTACGAGATCTTCAGTTTCTTGGCAATTTCTCGCATGGAATAGCCTTCATTTCTCAGAACACGAATAGACTGACGAGTTTCAGGAGAAAGTTATTTTGTTTCTGGCCATTTTGAGCCTGTAATCGAACCCACAAATGCTGATGCTCCAGATACTCAACTAGTATAAAGAAGGCCAGTTTAATTGCTTCTTTAATCAGAACAACCATTTTCAGCTGTGCTAACATAATTGCAAAAGGGTTTTTCTAATGATCAATTAGCCTTTTAAAATTATACATGTGGATTATCTAACACAATGTGCCATTGGAACACGGGAGTGATGGTTGCTGACACCTATGTAGATATTCAATTAAAAATCATCCGTTTTCAGTCATTTACAACATTAACAATGTCTACACTGTATTTCTGATCAATTTGATGTTATTTTAAATGGACAAAAAATGTTTTGTCTTTCTTTCAAAAACAAGGACATTTCTAAGTGACCCCAAACTTTTGAACGGTAGTGCATATATTTAAATAAATCCTACAAACCCAATCAAGGAGTCAGAATATTGTTTCATTACAAATACAACCTGGGATACAACTGGAAACATAAAGAACAAGATCATATCAAAGATGTTGTATCGACTTCATGGCTAGAATGGCAGACCATGATCTCTAGACCAGTGTTTGTTCATCCTGGTCCTGGGGACCCAGAAGGTTCACACTTCTGTTTTTGCCTCTACTATCACTACACAACTGCTTCATCTAATCAACTCAACATTAAGCCTTTGATTATTTGAATCAGGTTTGTTAATGTGCCAGGACACGTTCCCCAGGAGGAGCTGGATTAGGAAACACTCACTGCTCTAGAGTCGTGTTTACCAAACTCGGTCCTGGGCATCCCAAGGGGTGCACGTTTTGGTTTGCCCGAGCACTACACAGCTGATTTAAAATACAGTTTAATGTTACGTTGATTGTTTGAATCAGCTGTGTTGTGCTCGGGCATAAACCAAAAGG
Organism: Oncorhynchus keta; assembly: GCF_023373465.1. Classification (NCBI taxonomy): domain Eukaryota; kingdom Metazoa; phylum Chordata; class Actinopteri; order Salmoniformes; family Salmonidae; genus Oncorhynchus; species Oncorhynchus keta. Next base: position 53,407 of record NW_026278138.1, on the reverse strand, counting down.
TGCTCCCCTTGGGTCCCCAGGACTGGGAAACACTACTCTAGACATTCACTTCTATTTTGGTTTGGTGTCAGTTTGTCCACAAGAGGGTGATGCACTACCAGAGAACAAGGGAGAATACGTTCTGGGATGAGATGAGATGGGATTAGATGGGATGAGATGGGCTGGGATGGGATTAGATGGGATGAGATGGGCTGGGATGGGATTAGATGGGATGGGATGGGATTAGATGGGATGGGATGGGATTAGATGGGATGGGATTAGATGGGCTGGGATGGGATTAGATGGGATGGGATGAGATGGGATTAGATGGGATGGGATGGGATTAGATGGGATGAGATGGGATGGGATTAGATGGGATGGGATTAGATGGGCTGGGATGGGATTAGATGGGATGGGATGGGATGGGATTAGATGGGATGAGATGGGCTGGGATGGGATTAGATGGGATGGGATGGGATTAGATGGGATGCGATGGGCTGGGATGGGATTAGATGGGATGAGATGGGATGGGATGGGATTGGATGGGATGAGATGGGCTGGGATGGGATTAGATGGGATGGGATTAGATGGGATGAGATGGGATTAGATGGGATGAGATTAGATGGGATGAGATGGGCTGGGATGGGATTAGATGGGATGAGATGGGATGGGATTGGATGGGATGAGATGGGCTGGGATGGGATTAGATGGGATGGGATTAGATGGGATGAGATGGGCTGGGATGGGATTAGATGGGATGAGATGGGATGAGATGGGCTGGGATGGGATGAGATGGGCTGGGATGGGATTAGATGGGATGGGATTAGATGGGATGAGATGGGCTGGGATGGGATTAGATGGGATGAGATGGGCTGGGATGGGATTAGATGGGATGGGATGGGATTAGATGGGATGAGATGGGCTGGGATGGGATTAGATGGGATGGGGGATTAGATGGGATGAGATGGGCTGGGATGGGATTAGATGGGATTAGAGATGGGATGAGATGGGATGGGATGAGATGGGATGAGGTGAGATGAGATTAGATGGGATTAGATGGGATGGGATGCTGATAACTGAAGCTGTGCTAGCAGGCTTCATTATATTCCAGTCGGCTGGCTGCACATAGATTCCTGGTGTCCAAATAGATTCCTGGTGTCCAAATAGATTCCTGGCGTCCAAATAGATTCCTGGTGTCCAAATAGATTCCTGGCGTCCAAATAGATTCCTGGCATCCAAATAGATTCCTGGTGTCCAAATAGATTCCTGGTGTCCAAATAGATTCCTGGTGTCCAAATAGATTCCTGGCGTCCAAATAGATTCCTGGCGTCCAAATAGATTCCTGGTGTCCAAATAGATTCCTGGTGTCCAAATAGATTCCTGGCGTCCAAATAGATTCCTGGTGTCCAAATAGATTCCTGGAGTCCAAATAGATTCCTGGTGTCAATAAATGTACCCTTCGATGGTAAGAACCCTTTTAAAGGAAAACTGAGCATGCTGTTACTTCATGGTAAATTATAGGGCCTGTGGTGTTTTGGTTGTTACTTCGTGGTAAATTATAGGGCCTGTGGTGTTTTGGTTGTTACTTCGTGGGTAAATTATAGGGCCTGTGGTGTTTTGGTTGTTACTTAAAATTATAGGGCCTGTGGTGTTTTGGCTGTTATTTGTGGTAAATTATAGGGCCTGTGGTGTTTTGGTTGTTATTTGTGGGTAAATTATAGGGCCTGTGGTGTTTTGGTTGTTACTTCGTGGGTAAATTATAGGGCCTGTGGTGTTTTGGTTGTTACTTCGTGGGTAAATTATAGGGCCTGTGGTGTTTTGGTTGTTACTTCGTGGTAAATTATAGGGCCTGTGGTGTTTTGGTTGTTACCGTGGTAAATTATAGGGCCTGTGGTGTTTTGGTTGTTACTTCGTGGGTAAATTATAGGGCCTGTGGTGTTTTGGTTATTACTTCGTGGTAAATTATAGGGCCTGTGGTGTTTTGGTTGTTACTTCGTGGTAAATTATAGGGCCTGTGGTGTTTTGGTTGTTACTTCAAAAGGGTAAATTATAGGGCCTGTGGTGTTTTGGTTGTTACTTTGTGGTAAATTATAGGGCCTGTGGTGTTTTGGTTGTTACTTTGTGGTAAATTATAGGGCCTGTGGTGTTTTGGCTGACCAGATTTGTCACTGCTTACATATAGGGTGTCTAAGCCTGTAATAAAACGCTGGGATGGGATGAGATGGGATGTGGAGGTCCTGGGCTGGCCTGGCCTGGTTACACTGGTCTGTGGTAGTGAAGCTAGATGTGGAGGTCCTGGGCTGGCCTGGCCTGGTTACACTGGTCTGTGGTAGTGAAGCTAGATGTGGAGGTCCTGGGCTGGCCTGGCCTGGTTACACTGGTCTGTGGTAGTGAAGCTAGATGTGGAGGTCCTGGCCTGGCCTGGCCTGGTTACTGGTCTGTGGTAGTGAAGCTAGATGTGGAGGTGCTGGCCTAGCCTGGTTACACTGGTCTGTGGTTGTGAAGCTAGTTGTGGAGGTGCTGGCCTAGCCTGGTTACACTTGGTCTGTGGTAGTGAAGCTAGATGTGGAGGTGCTGGCCTGGCCTGGTTACACTTGGTCTGGTAGTGAAGCTAGATGTGGAGGTCCTGGGCTGGCCTGGTTACACTTGGTCTGTGGTAGTGAAGCTAGATGTGGAGGTCCTGGCCTGGTTACACTTGGTCTGTGGTAGTGAAGCTAGATGTGGAGGTCCTGGCCTGGTTACACTGGTCTGTGGTAGTGAAGCTAGATGTGGAGGTGCTGGCCTGGTTACACTTGGTCTGTGGTAGTGAAGCTAGATGTGGAGGTCCTGGCTTGGCCTGGTTACACTGGTCTGTGGTAGTGAAGCTAGATGTGGAGGTGCTGGCCTGGCCTAGTTACACTTGGTCTGTGGTAGTGAAGCTAGATGTGGAGGTGCTGGCCTGGCCTGGTTACACTGGTCTGTGGTAGTGAAGCTAGATGTGGAGGTGCTGGCCTGGCCTGGTTACACTGGTCTGTGGTAGTGAAGCTAGATGTGGAGGTGCTGGCCTGGCCTGGTTACACTTGGTCTGTGGTAGTGAAGCTAGATGTGGAGGTCCTGGCCTGGCCTGGTTACACTTGGTCTGTGGTAGTGAAGCTAGATGTGGAGGTGCTGGCCTGGCCTGGTTACACTGGTCTGTGGTAGTGAAGCTAGATGTGGGTGCTGGCCTGGTTACACTGGTCTGTGGTAGTGAAGCTAGATGTGGAGGTCCTGGCCTGGCCTGGTTTTACTTGGTCTGTGGTAGTGAAGCTAGATGTGGAGGTGCTGGCCTGGCCTGGTTACACTTGGTCTGTGGTAGTGAAGCTAGATGTGGAGGTGCTGGCCTGGCCTGGTTACACTTGGTCTGTGGTTGTGACGCCTGTTGGACGTACTACCAAATTCTCTAAAATGACGTTGGATGTGGTTTTATGGTGGAGAAATTAGATCAGTTTCTCTGGCAAAAGCTCTGGTGGACATTCCTGCAGTCTGCATGCCAATTAAACGCTCGCTCAATACTTGATACGTCTGTGGCATTGTGTTGTGTGACAAAACTGCACGTTTAGAGTGGCCTTTTATTGCCAGTGTAATGATCATGCTGTGTAATCAGCTTCTTGATATGCCACACCTGTCAGGTGGATGGATTATCTTGGCAAAGGAGAAATGCTCACTAACAGGGATATAAACAAATTTGTGAACAAAATTTGAGAGAAATACGTTTTTTTGGTGTGTATGGAACATTTCTGGGATCTTTTATTTCAGCTCAAGAAACATGGGACCAACAATTTACATGTTGTGTTTATATTTTTGTTCAGTATATTTACATGTTTATGTCGTTATTCATATCCACCCCACAAACATGAAGTCATCAACTCACTTTATATTTGTAAGGCACATGCTACAAATGAAAAGTAATTGATTAATTTATATTTAGGCTATCATTCATTTCTACAATTAACCTGTCTGATGATAATATGACATGTATCAGATCACCTTTTGTGGTCACATACACATGGTTAGCAGATGTTATTGGTCACATACACATGGTTAGCAGATGTTATTGGTCACATACACATGGTTAGCAGATGTTATTGGTCACATACACATGGTTAGAATGTTATTGGTCACATACACATGGTTAGCAGATGTTAATGGTCACATACACACATGGTTAGCAGATGTTATTGGTTACATACACATGGTTAGCAGATGTTATTGGTCACATACACATGGTTAGCAGATGTTATTGGTCGCATACACATGGTTAGCAGATGTTATTGGTCACATACACATGGTTAGCAGATGTTATTGGTCACATACACATGGCTAGCAGATGTTATTGGTCACATACACATGGTTAGCAGATGTTATTGGTCACATACACATGGTTAGCAGATGTTATTGGTCACATACACATGGTTAGCAGATGTTATTGGTCACATACACATGGTTAGCAGATGTTATTGGTCACATACACATGGTTAGCAGATGTAATTGGTCACATACACATGGTTAGCAGATGTTATTGGTCACATACACATGGTTAGCAGAGGTTATTGGTCACATAGACATGGTTAGCAGATGTTATTGGTCACATACACATGGTTAGCAGATGTTATTGATTTACATACACATGGTTAGCAGATGTTATTGGTTACATACACATGGTTAGCAGATGTTATTGGTCACTTACACATGGTTAGCAGATGTTATTGGTCACATACACATGGTTAGCAGATGTTATTGGTCACTTACACATGGTTAGCAGATGTTATTGGTCACATACACATGGTTAGCAGATGTTATTGGTCACGTACACATGGTTAGCAGATGTTATTGGTCACATAGACATGGTTAGCAGATGTTATTGGTCACATACACATGGTTAGCAGATGTTATTGGTTACATACACATGGTTAGCAGATGTTATTGGTCACATACACATGGTTAGCAGATGTTATTGGTCACTTACACATGGTTAGCAGATGTTATTGGTCACATACACATGGTTTAGCAGATGTTATTGGTCACTTACACATGGTTAGCAGATGTTATTGGTCACATACATGGTTAGCAGATGTTGTGGTCACGTACATGGTTAGCAGATGTTATTGGTCACGTACACATGGTTAGCAGATGTTATTGGTCACGTACGTGGTTATGAGATGTGATTGGTCACATACACGTGGTTAGCAGATGTTATTGGTCACATACACATGGTTAGCAGATGTTATTGGTCACATACACATAGTTGTAAGAGGTTGTGGTCACATAGACATGGTTAGCAGATGTTGTGGTCACATACACATGGTTGCAGATGTTATTGGTTACATACACATGGTTAGCAGATGTTATTGGTTACATACACATGGTTAGCAGATGTTATTGGTCACGTACACATGGTTAGCAGATGTTATTGGTCACATACACACGGTTAGCAGATGTTATTGGTCACATACACATGGTTGGCAGATGTTATTGCAGGTGTAGAGAAATGCTTGTGTTTCTAGCTCCGACAGTGCAGCAATATCTAATAAGTCATATATAACAGTTTCTCAACATGTATCCAAAATAGACGTAAATCTAAGTAATCAGAACGGATTAAGAATATAAATTATGTCAGAGCAGCATTGGACTACGATACAGTGGCGTAGTATAGAGTACAGCTCATACATATGAGATGGGTGATGCGATATTTACACACGATTGAAGTGACTAGATACCATAGAGTAGTATAGAATACAGCTCATACATATGAGATGGGTGATGCGATATTACACACGATTGAAGTGACTAAGATACCATAGAGTAGTACAGAGTACAGTTTATACAGAAACTCAGCAAAAAAACGTCCCTTTTTCAGGACTCTGTCTTTCAAAGACAATAAATGCAATCCAAATAACTTCACAGATCTTCATTGTAAAGGGTTTAAACACTGTTTCCCTTGTTCAATGAACCATGAACAATTAATAGACGTGCACCTGTGGAGCCGGTCGTAAAGACACCCAACAGCTTTACAGACGTTGGGCAATTAAGGTCACAGTTATGAAAACTTAGAACACTAAAGGCCTTTCTACTGACTCTGAAAAACACCAAAAGAAAGATGCCCAGGGTCCCTGCTCATCTCTGCGTGAACGTGGCATGCTGCAAGGAGGCTTGAGGACTGCAGATGTGGCCAAGGGCAATATATTGCAATGTCCGTACTGTGAGACGCCTAAGACAGCTCTACAGGGGGGCAAGGCGGACAGCTGTTCGTCACGCAGTGGCAGACCACGGTAACAACACCTGCACAGGATCAGTACATCCGAACATCACACCTCTCGGGACAGGTACAGAATGGCAACAACTGCCCTAGTTACACAAGGAATGCACAATCCCTCCATAAGTGCTCCAGACTGTCCGCAATAGGCTGAGAGAGGCTGGACTGAGGCTTGTAGGCCTGTTGTAAAAGGCAGGTCCTCACTAGACATCACCGGCAACAACGTCGCCTATGGGCACAAACCCACCGTCGCTGGACCAGACAGGAATGGTAAAAAGTGCTCTTCACTGTCTCACCAGGGACGATGGTCGGATTAGCGTTAATCATCGAGGAATGAGCGTTACACGAGGCCTGTACTCTGGATCGGGATCGATTTGGAGTGGAGGGTCCATCATGATCTGGGGGGTGTGTCACAGCATCATCGGACTGAGCTTGTTGTCATTGCAGGCAATCTCAATGTGTGCATTACAGGAAGACATCCTCCTCTCTCATGGTACCCTTCCTGCAGGCTCATCCTAACATGACCCTCCAGCATGACAATGCCACCAGCCATACTGCTCTTTCTGTGCGTGATTTCCTGCAAGACAGGAATGTCAGTGTTCTGCCATGGGCGGCGAAGAGCCCGGATCTCAATCCCATTGAGCACATCTGGGACCTGTTGGATTGGAGGGTGAGGGCTAGGTCCATTTCCCCCAGAAACGTCTGGGAACGTGCAGGTGCCTTGGTGGAAGAGTGGTACCATCTCACAGTAAGAACTGTCAAATCTGGTGCAGTCCATGAGGAGGAGATGCACTGCAGTACTTAATGCAGCTGGTGGCCACACCGGCTACTGACTAATACTTTTGATTTTGACCCCCCTTTGTTTCAGGGACACATTATTCAATTTCTGTTAGTCACATGTCTGTGGAACTTGTTCAGTTTACGTCTCAGTTGTTGAATCTTGTTAAGTTCATACAAATATTTACACATGTTAAGTTTGCTGAAAATAATAAATGCAGTTGACAGTGAGAGGACATTTATTTTTTTGCTGAGTTTTGCTGAGATGAGTAATGCAAGATACGGAAACATTATTAAAGTGTGTTTCATTAGTAGCTAAAGTAGCTAGTGTTTCATTTCCTTGAAGTGGACAGTGATTTCTAATCTATGTCTATAGGCAGCAGCTGGAGATGGCTGTTGAACAGTCAGTGGCATAGTATAGAATACAATACAGAGATGGGTGATGCAATATGTAAACACAATTTTTTTAAAGACTAAGATACCGTAGAATAATGTAAGAGTGTAGTTTATACATATGAGATGAAGTAATGCAAGATATGGAAACATTATTAAAGTGGCTAGTGTGCCATTTGTAAAAGTGGCCAGTGATTTCTAATCTATGTGCTAGTGATGGCTGTTTAGCAGTCTGATGGCCTTGAGATAGAAGCTGTTTTTCAGTCTCTGTCCCAGCTTTTGATGAACCTTTACTGATCTCACCTTCTGGATGATAGCGGGGTGAACAGGTAGTAGCTCAGGTCATTGATGCCCAAAGATATTTTGTCCTTCCTATGGCATCGGTGCTGTAGGTGTCAGGGGTGGGAAGAGCTTTGCGGTTGTGGGCGGTGGAGCTTTGCGGTTGTGGGCGGTGCAGTTGCCGTACCAGGCGGTGATACAGCTCGACACGTGCTCAATTGTGCATCTGTAAAGTTTGTGAGGTTTTAGGTGTTAGGACAAATTTCTTTAGCCTCCTGAGGTTGAAGAGGCGCTGTTGCACCTTCTTCACCCACATGTCTGTGGGTGGACCATTTCAGATTGTCAGTGATGTGTACGCCGAGGGTTCAACTTTCCCACCTTCTCCACTGCTGCTGTCCTGTCGATGTGGATAGAGGGTGCTCCCTCTGCTGTTTCTGAAGTCCACGATCATTTCCTTAGTTTTGTTGACGTTGAGTGAGAAGTTATTTTCCTGGCACCACACTCCCAGAGAACTCCAACTTCTCCCTGTAAAACTGTCTCATCATTGTTGTAAATCAAGCCTACTACTGTTGTGTCATCTCCACATCATGAGTTTACTCTACTTCATTTTACATCTAATATTTATTAATATTTATTAAATTGTTTTAGGCTGACTCTCTTTCTCTCTCTCTCTCCCCTCTCGCTCTGTCATTCCTCCCTTACAGCATCACATGCCCATGTAACTCTGTGTTGTTGTATGTTTCGAACTGCTATGCTTTATCTTGGCCAGGTCGCGGGTTGCAAATGCTAGCTTAACTGGTTAAATAAAGGTGAAATATATATATTTTAAATGCAGTCAATAATACAGTAGAAAAATAAAAACAAAGTCTAAATACAGTGAGTGCAAATTAGGTCAATTAGGGAGTTAATTAAGGCAATAAATAGGCCATGGTGGCGAAGTAATTACAATATGGCAATTAAACACTGGAATGGTAGATGTGCAAAGATGGATGTGCAAGTAGAGATACTGTGGTGCAAAAGGAGCAAAATAAATAAATACAGTATGGGGATGAGGTAGATGGATGGGCTGTATACAGATGGGCTATGAACAGGTGCAGTGATCTGAGCTGCTCTGACAGCTGGTTCTTAAAGCTAGTGAGGAGATGGGAATCTCCAGCTTCAGTGATTTTTGCCAGTTGGTTCCCGTCAGTGGCAGCAGAGAACTGGAAGGAAGGCTGCAAAGGAGGAATTGTTTAGAGGGGTGACCAGTGAGATATACCTGCTGGGTGCGTGCTACTGGGTGGGTGCTGCTATGGTGACCAGCGAGATAGGCGGGGCTTTACCTAGCAGAGACTTGTAGATAACCTGTAGCCAGTGGGTTTGGCGTGAGTATGAGCGAGGGCCAGCCAGCGAGGGCGTATGAGTCGCAGTGGTGGTAGTGTATGGGGCTTTGGTGGCAAAGCGGATGGCACTGTGATGAACTACATCCAGTTTGCGAGTAAGAGTGTTGGAGGCTATTTTATAGATGACATCGCCGAAGTCAGGATGGTAGGATGGTCAATATAACACAAATAGATCTGGTAAAAGATAATACAAAGATAAAACATCCGTTCTTTATTTTTTGTACCATCATCTTTGAAAATGCAAGAGGCCATAATGTATTATTCCAGCCCTTGTACGAATTTAGGTTTTGGCCACTAGATGGCAGCAGTGTATGTGCAAGTTTTAGACTGATCCAATGAACCATTGTATTTCTGTTCAAAATATTGTATCAAGACTGCCCAAATGTGCCTAATTAGTTTATTAATAACTTTTCATCTTCAAAATTGTGCACTCTCCTCCAAACATTAGCATGGTATTCTTTCACTGTAATAGCTACTGTAAATTGGACAGTGCAGTTAGATTAACAAGAATTTAAGCTTTCTTCCAATATCATGTCCTGGGAAATGTTCTTGCTACTTACAACCTGATGCTAATCGCATGAGCCTACGTTAGCTCAACCGTCCCGTGGAAGGGACACCGATCACGAAGAAGTTTTTAATAAATTCCCTGGTTTTCCCAAAATCCCTATTGGAGTATTCCCAGTATCAGGAGCGAATACGCAGGAAATCCGGAATCCTCTGGAGAACCAAGGAATTTATTGACAATTCCCAGAATTTTGCAACCCTGCTCCTACATCCAAACAGGCAGGCAGACAATTATTAACATACAGTATATTTTCATGTTTTCTTCTTATCTCAAATAAATCCCACAAAGCCACAAAAGGAATCAGAATATTGTTTAATTACAATTGCAACCTGTGATTCAACTGGAAACATAAAGAACAAAATATTATCAGAGATGTTGAATCGACATCATCGCCAGATAAGAATGGCTCTGTCACATCTATTTTGGTTTGGTGTCGTATTTTGTCCACAAGAGGACGACACTACAAGAGAATGAACTATAGGCGGCTGTGATGGGCTGGACTGCTGAAAACGAAAGTGTTGGAGAATCTACGATCAGGTTTCATTGTTTTCCAGTCGGCTGGCTGCTCCTGTAGTGGCAGGAATGGACCCATCTAAGGTAAGACAATAGTTTGAAGTAAAACTGAGTGTCTGTTATTTCGTGGAAAACTGTTAGTGGTAAACGTCACTGGTAGTTGGCAATACAGTAAAGTAGCTACATTGTATCCGTTTCATATTTCTCTTACAGCAACACGAAAGTGTTAGATTGACTCGATCAAAGTAACAGGGGAAAAAGTACTTTACACGATGGAACAACATGTGATGTGATAGTTAATAGGTCTACATTAAATGTCTAGGTTATAATCTAGCTACGAATTCATAACGCGGTAATATCCGATTAATTTATAGCTAGTACTTTCACGTCATTCGAAGGAGTGAAGAAGTCTGAAATAGTTTATAATCTACATTGTAGCTGGTAAACTTTTGCGATTTCAATCACATACCATCTCAATCAAGAGATGTTGTCAAGAGACATAGTGATCTCAACAATGACTGTCTCATCCATTAAGTTCCATTACACGGCTAGACCCTAACCTAGTTTGATATCAAGCAGTTACGGTGCCATATGTGTTGATGCGGTGGCTTTCAATGTGGTCCTCAATAGAAAAGACTGCAGACACTGTGTGTGTGTGTGTGTGTGTGTGTGTGTGTGTGTGTGTGTGTGTGTGTGTGTGTGTGTGTGTGTGTGTGTGTGTAGGAGGTAGCTGCCTCTGAGAAGGAAAGGACACCAGCAGGGAGGAGAGGAAGAGCTGTCCAGCGAACTCCCCAGCACCTCTTCTGGAATGTGAGTGAACATAGAGTATATTATCTACCTGGTACAGTCAGGGACACCCTCAGAGTGGATATGAGTGGACAGAGTATATTATCTACCTGGTACAGTCAGGGACACCCCTCAGAGTGGATATGAGTGGACATAGAGTCTATTCTCTACCTGGTACATTCAGGGACACCCCTCAGAGTGGATATGAGTGGACATAAGTATATTATCTACCTGGTACAGCCAGGACACCCCTCAGAAGTGGATATGAGTGGACATAGAGTCTATTATCTATTCTCTACCTGGCAAGCAGCCAGGGTCACCCCCTCAGAGTGGATATGGTGGACATAGAGTCTATTCTCTACCTGGTACATTCAGGGACACCTCAGAGTGGATATGAGTGGACATAGAGTCTGTATCTATTCTCTACCTGGTACAGCCAGGGTCACCCCTCAGAGTGGATATGAGTGGACATAGAGTCTATTCTACCTGGTACATTCAGGGACACCCCTCAGAGTGGATATGAGTGGGACATAGAGTCTATTATCTATTCTCTACCTGGTACAGCCAGGGTCACCCCCTCAGAGTGGATATGAGTGGACATAGAATATATTATCTACCTGGTACATTCAGGGTCACCCTCAGAGTGGATATGAGGGACATAGAGTCTATTCTCTACCTAGTACAGCCAGGGTCACCTCTCAGAGTGGATATGAGTGGACATAGACTACATTATTATCTACCTGGTACAGTCAGGGCCACCCCTCCAGAGTGGACATAGAGTATATTATCTACCTGGTACACTCAGGGACACCTCAGAGTGGATATGAGTGGACATAGAGTATATTATCTACCTGGTACAGCCAGGGTCACCGCTCAGGAGTGGATATGAGTGGACATAGAGTATATTATCTACCTGGTACAAAGTCAGGTCACCCTCAGAGTGGATAAGGTGGACATAGAGTATATTATCTACCTGGTACAGCCAGGGCCACCCCTCAGAGTGGACATAGAGTATATTATCTACCTGGTACAGCCAGGGCCACCCCTCAGAGTGGATATGAGTGGACATAGAGTATATTATCTACCTGGTACAGCCAGGGTCACCCCTCAGAGTGGATATGAGTGGACATAGAGTCTATTCTCTACCTGGTACAGCCAGGGTCACCTCTCAGAGTGGATATGACTGGACATAGAGTCTGATTCTCTACCTGGTACAGCCAGGGTCACCTCTCAGAGTGGATATGAGTGGACATAGACTACATTATCTACCTGGTACAGTCAGGGCCACCCTCAGAGTGGACATAGAGTATATTATCTACCTGGTACACTCAGGGACACCCTCAGAGTGGGATATGAGTGGACATAGAGTATATTATCTGCCTGGTACAGCCAGGGTCACCCCTCAGAGTGGATATGTGGACATAGAGTATATTATCTACCTGGTACAGTCAGTCACCCCTCAGAGTGGATATGAGTGGACATAGAGTATATTATCTACCTGGTACAGCCAGGCCACCCCTCAGAGTGGACATAGAGTATATTATCTACCTGGTACAGCCAGGGCCACCTCAGAAGTGGACATAGAGTATATTATCTACCTGGTACAGTCAGGGTCACCCTCAGAGTGTATATGAGTGGACATAGAGTATATTATCTACCTGGTACAGTCAGGGTCACCCCTCAGAGTGGATATGAGTGGACATAGAGTATATTATATATTATCTACCTGGTACAAAGAGGACACCCCTCAAAGTGGATATGAGTGGACAAAGAGTATATTATATGTTATCTACCTGGTACAGTCAGGGATACCCTCAGAGTGGACATAGAGTATATTATCTACCTGGTACAGTCAGGAACACCCCTCAGAGTGGATATGAGTGGACATAGAGTATATTAGTCCAAGGTGTGAATTACAGGGAGCCGGGGGGCTCATCTCCTGAATAAGACGTTAAGACGTTAAACTCCCCTAAAGAAAGTCAAACCTTTCTACTCTATGTAGAAAAGGCAACTAGAGAACATTCAAATAAAAAAGGACTCAACTTTGACCATCAGTAAATCAGGCTGAGTGGACCATCTCCCCTGTCCACTGTACTTCTATAGAGTTTGGTGCTGTCCACTCAGTAGTGCTGGATTTCTGCATAAGCTGAGCTCCTTTAAATATTACATAGGCATAGTTAAATATACAATGCATTTTTGAGATCTCCCAAGATCCAGGATTCAGACTGGGTTGAAGTTCAATATTCTAATTACATTGTTACATTCTTAATAAAGACAAGTAAAACTGTCATAAATGTAATGAATGTAAGGAAAGAAAAGTGTTTTATGTCAAATGATCTGTAAAGACTCCAAACATTCATGAATTATGGACAACTCATGAACTAGGATGTAAACATGTTTTGATTCAACTCATGAACTAGGATGTAAACATGTTTTGATTCAACTCATGAACTAGGATGTAAACATGTTTTGATTCAAATCATGAACTAGAATGTAAACATGTTTTGATTCAACTCATGAACTAGGGTAAAAACATGTTTTGATTCAACTCATGAACTAGGATGTAAACATGTTTTGATTCAACTCATGAACTAGGGGTGTAAACATGTTTTGATTCAACTCATGAACTAGATGTAAACATGTTTTGATTCAACTCATGAACTAGGATGTAAACATGTTTTGATTCAACTCATGAACTAGGATGTAAACATGTTTTGATTCAACTCATGAACTAGGGTGTAAACATGTTTTGATTCAACTCATGAACTAGGTGTAAACATGTTTTGATTCAACTCATGAACTAGGATGTAAACATGTTTTGATTCAACTCATGAACTAGGATGTAAACATGTTTTGATTCAACTCATGAACTAGGGATGTAAAACATGTTTTGATTCAACTCGTGAACTAGGATGTAAACATGTTTTGATTCAACTCATGTATTATATTGAATGTAGGCTTCCTGTTCTGGGTGTGTTCCAGTGTGTTTCCAGTGTGTTCCAGTGTGTTCCAGTGTGTTCCAGTGTGTTCCAGTGTGTAAAATTGCCTCGTCTGAGAGTGTAGGCCACCAGCAGTGGTGTGTAGGTCTAGTGGAGGGTAAACACAAGTAAACACAGTTGACCAATTTTTTCAGACAAATGCAGTGAAGTATTGGGAGCGTTACTCTTTTCACCGCGACTGGCTATCAGTTTACCCACAATATTTTGACCACTACGTCACTGGTTACTGGTTCAGCCTATCAGAGTTTAGCCACCAATAATTTGACCACTACGTCACTGGTTACTGGTTCGCCGATCAGAGTTTACCCACTATTATCTTACCACTACATCACTGGTTACTGGTTCGGCCTATCAGAGTTTACCCACCAATAATTTGACCACTATGTCACTGGTTACTGGTTGGCCTATCAGAGTTTACCCACAATATTTTGACCACACTACATCACTGGTTCGGCCTATCAGAGTTTACCCACCAATATTTTGACCACTACATCACTGGATACTGGTTCGACCTATCAGAGTTTACCCACCAATATTTTGACCACTCGTCACTGGATACTGGTTCGGCCTATCAGAGTTTACCCACCAATATTTTGACCACTCGTCACTGGTTGCCTATCAGAGTTTACCTCCACCAATATTTTGACCACTACATCACTGGTTGGCCTATCAGAGTTCACCCACCAATATTTTGACCACTACATCACTGGTTCGGCCTATCAGAGTTCACCCACCAATATTTTGACCACTACGTCACTGGTTACTGGTCGGCCTATCAGAAGTTCATGGCAATACACATTGTAGTTTAGTCTAGTAAATTGATTGTGTGTGTTAGGGTGACCATCCAGATGTTCCTGGGACAGTTTCAGTCCCATTTCAGATGTCAATTTGTCAACAAGAAGCATCAACTAATGTAGCTCTAATCAATGGCAGTGGCTGCATGTCATTATTCAGTCTTTATGGTGTTTTGTAACAGATGTCTATTTATATTCATCACATGGTGTCAGTATATATACAGTCACATTTAGATGGTGTCCAGTATACATGCAGTCCACTGTTTAGATGGTGTCAGTGTACATGCAGTCCACTGTTTAGATGGTGTCAGTATACATGCAGTCCACTGTTTAGATGGTCAGTATACATGCAGTCCACTGTTTAGATGGTGTCAGTATACATGCAGTCCACTGTTTAGATGGTGTCAGTGTACATGCAGTCCACTGTTTAGATGGTGTCAGTATACATGCTGTTTAGATGGTGCCAGTATACATGCAGTCCACTGTTTAGATGGTGTCAGTATACATGCAGTCCCCTGTTTAGATGGTGTCAGTATACATGCAGTCCACTGTTTAGATGGTGTCAGTGTACATGCAGTCCACTGTTTACATGGTGTCAGTATACATGCAGTCCACTGTTTAGATGGTGTCAGTATACATGCAGTCCACTGTTTAGATGGTGTCAGTGTACATGCAGTCCACTGTTTAGATGGTGCCAGTATACATGCAGTCCACTGTTTAGATGGTGTCAGTGTACATGCAGTCCACTGTTTAGATGGTGTCAGTATACATGCAGTCCACTGTTTAGATGGTGTCAGTATACATGCAGTCCACGGTTTAGATGGTGTCAGTATACATGCAGTCCACTGTTTAGATGGTGTCAGTGTACATACAGTCCACTGTTTAGATGGTGTCAGTGTACATGCAGTCCACTGTTTAGATGGTGTCAGTATACATGCTGTACACTGTTTAGATGATGTCAGTATACATGCAGTCCACTGTTTAGATGGTGTCAGTGTACATACAGTCCACTGTTTAGATGGTGTCAGTATACATGCTGTACACTTTGTTTAGATGGTGTCAGTATACATGCTGTACACTGTTTAGATGATGTCAGTATACATGCAGTCCACTGTTTAGATGGTGTCAGTGTACATGCAGTCCACTGTTTACATGGTGTCAGTGTACATGCAACCACTGTTTAGATGGTGTCAGTACATGCAGTCCACTGTTTAGATGGTGTCAGTATGCATGCAGTCCACTGTTTAGATGGTGTCAGTGAGAGGGACTGACCACAGCATGTAGTGGGGGAACAGAACAGTGTAGTGACCACAGCATGGTGTGTAGGGAACAGAACAGTGTAGTGACCACAGCATGTAGTGGTGGTGGTGTAGGGGAACAGAACAGAGTGACCACAGCATGTAGTGACAGAACAGTGTAGTGACAGCATGTAGTGGTGGTGTAGGGGAACAGAACAGTGTAGTGACCACAGCATGTAGTGGTGGTGTAGGGGAACAGAACCAGTGTAGTGACAGAACAGTGTAGTGACCACAGCATGTAGTGGTGGTGGTGGTGTAGGGAACAGAACAGTGTAGTGACCACAGCATGTAGTGGTGGTGTAGGGAACAGAACAGTGTAGTGACCACAGCATGTAGGGGAACAGAACAGTGTAGTGACCACAGCATGTAGTGGTGGTGTAGGGAACAGAACAGTGTAGTGACCACAGCATGTAGTGGTGGTGTAGGGAACAGAACAGTGTAGTGACCACAGCATGTAGTGGTGGTGTAGGGAACAGAACAGTGTAGTGACCACAGCATGTAGTGGTGGTGTAGGGAACAGAACAGTGTGACCACAGCATGACCACAGCATGTAGTGGTGGTGGTGTAGGGGAACAGAACAGTGTAGTGACCACAGCATGTAGTGGTGGTGTAAACAGAACAGTGTAGTGACCACAGCATGTAGTGGTGGTGTAGGGGAACAGAACAGTGTAGTGACCACAGCATGTAGTGGTGGTGTAGGGGAACAGAACAGTGTAGTGACCACAGCATGTAGGGAACAGAACAGTGGTGGCATGTAGGGGAAACAGAACAGTGTAGTGACCACAGCATGTAGTGGTGGTGTAGGGGAACAGAACAGTGTAGTGACCACAGCATGTAGTGGTGGTGTAGGGGAACAGAACAGTGTAGTGACTGTTTGGTGTAGGGGAACAGAACTGTGTCCAGGTTGACCCTGTTTCTGTGTCCAGGTTGACCCTGTCTGGAGAGCGTCGTGGTCTGGATACTGTGATCTCTAGGCTGGAGGTGGAACTGAAGGTGCTGAAGGTAAGACTAGTGGCCATGTCTAAAATCAATGTGAGCAAACCACATACAGTAGATCACAGTATTCTCTGAAGACACTGCAGTCTAGTGTGTGTGTGTGTGTGTGTGTGTGTGTGTGTGTGTGTGTGTGTGTGTGTGTGTGTGTGTGTGTGTGTGTGTGTGTGTGTGTGTGTGTAGCAAGCAGAGTTCAACATCTATAAGCAGTCTGCCACTCTCCCCAGCACCTCTTCTAGAAGGTGAGTGAAGATAATTACATTAAATTAGTCTAATATTAACAACTCTACCATAACATATTTTATTACATCATCCTCATGAACTGAGTGAAATGAATTCAACAACAGTGAAGTGACCACAGCATGTAGTGGTGGTGTAGGGGAACAGAACAGTGTGTGACTTGTTTCCTGCGTCCAGGTTGACCCTGTCTGTGGAGGAGCATGATCTGGAGACTAAAATCTCTATGCTGGAGAAGAAGCTGGGGTTCATGAAGGTAAGACTAGGGTCATGTCTGAGAGGTCAAATGTCATTGTGATCAAACCACATATAAAGTCGGAAGTTGACATACACCTTAGCCAAATACATTTAAACTCAATCTTTCACAATTCCTGACATTTAATCCTAGTAAAAATGTATTGTTTTAGGTCAGTTAGGATCACCAGTTTATTTTAAAAATGTGAAATGTCAAAATACTAGTAGAGAAAATGATTTATTTATTTCAGCTTTTATTTATTTCATCACATTCCCAGTGGGTGAGAAGTTTGCATACACTCAATTAATATTTTGTATAATTGCCTTTAAATTGTTTAACTTGGGTCAAACGTTTCGGGTAGCCTTCCACAAGCTTCCCGCAATAAGTTGGGTGAATTTTGGCCCATTCCTCTTGACAGCTGGTGTAACTGAGTCAGGTTTGTAGGCCTCTCGCTCGCACAGTTCTGATATAGAATTTTATTATCAATGCTTCTAGTTTTCAATTATCCTAATCGGTCTGCACCCCAGAGTGTGTAAAGTTCTGGTTTAAATGAAAATTCCCAGCTCACAATTAGTCAAACACAAGTTTATTTACAAGAGTTCTCCCATTCACGTACAAAGATGTTCCTTTTATAACATTCTTCTAACCTATGCACACACATGCACATTAACATTAGGAGAGCTTTCTTCTTCTCTACAATTCTCACCACAGTTTATCACTACCCAGCTGACAGTTCCAGCCCCCCAGATAAAGGAAACCTGGAGGTACTCCCTGTCCTATCGTACTTTCCCAGGATTATAGGGGTCGGTTCAAACCTAGGTTAAGGATCCTCTTTGTTTTCTTTGAACACACATACATTCCTCTCTTCCCCAGTCCAACCTAGTTGGACATATGTTTAATATTTTAATTACTCCGTATCCATGCTAAATAACCTCTAATCCCTAATGGTTAAGTTTCTGGGTAGAATTATTTAATCATTTATCTTAAAGCTTGTACATTTTTTTTTATCAAGTTCCACCCACACATTTTCTATAGGATTGAGGTCAGGGCTTTGTGATGGCCACTCCAATCCCTTGACTTTATTGTCCTTCAGCCATTTTGCCACAACTTTGGAAGTATGCTTTTCGGTCATTGTCCATTTGGAAGACCCATTTGCGACCAAGCTTTAACTTACTGACTTAAGTCTTGAGATGTTGCTTCAATATATCCACATAATTTTCGTTCGTCATGATGCCATCTATTTTGTGAAGTGCACCAGTCCCTCCTGCAGCAAAGCACCCCCACAACATGATGCTGCCACCCCCGTGCTTCACGGTTGGGATGGTGTTCTTCTTCCACAACATGATGCTGCCACCCCCGTGCTTCACGGTTGAGATGGTGTTCTTCTTCCACAACATGATGCTGCCACCCCGTGCTTCACGGTTGAGATGGTGTTCTTCTTCCACAACATGATGCTGCCAGCCCCGTGCTTCACGGTTGAGATGGTGTTCTTCTTCCAAACATGATGCTGCCAGCCCCGTGCTTCACGGTTGGGATGGTGTTCTTCGGTTTGCAAGCATCCCCCTTTTTCCTCCAAACATAATGATGGTCATTATTGCCAAACAGTTCTATTTTTGTTTCGTCAGACCAGAGGACATTTCTCCAAAAAGTATGATCTTTGTTCCCATGTGCAGTTGCAAACCGTAGTCTGGCTTTTTATGGCGGTTTGGAGCAGTTGTTTCTTCCTTGCTGAGCGGCCTTTCAGGTTATGTTGTTATGTCGTTTTACAGTGGATATAGATACTTTTGTACTTGTTTCCTCCAATATCTTCACAAGGTCCTTTGCTGTCGTTCTGGGATTGATTTGCACTTTTCGCACCAAAGTACGTTAATCTCTAGGATTCAGAACACGTCTCCTTGCTGAGCAGTATGACGGCTGCGTGGTCCCATGGTGTTTATACTTGTGTACTATTGTTTGTACAGATGAACGTGGTACCATCAGGCGTTTGGAAATTGCTCCCAAGGATGAACCTGAGTTCTTGGCTGATTTCCTTTGATTTTTCTATGATATCAAGCAAAGAGGCACTGAGTTTTAATGTAGGCCTTGAAATAAATGCAAAAAAAGAAACGTCCCTTTTTCAGGACTCTGTCTTTCAAAGATAATTCGTAAAAATCCAAATAACTTCACAGATCTTCATTGTAAAGGGTTTAAACACTGTTTCCCTTGGTCAATGAACCATAAACAAATAATGAACATGCACCTGTAGAACGGTCGTTAAGACACTAACAGCTTACAGACGGTAGGCAATTAAGGTCACAGTTATGAAAACTTAGGACACTAAAGAGGCCTTTCTACTGACTCTGGAAAAACACCAAAAGAAAGATGGACAGGGTCCCTGCTCATCTGCATGAACGTTCCTTAGACATGCTGCAAGGAGGCATGAGGACTCCAGATGTGGCCAGGGCAATAAATTGCAATGTCCGTACTGTGAGACACCTAAGACAGCGCTACAAGGAGACAGGATGGACAGCTGATCGTCCTCGCAGTGACAGACCACATGTAACAACACCTGCACAGGATCGGTACATCCAAACATCACACCTGCAGGACAGGTACAGGATGGCAACAACTGCCCGAGTTACACCAGGAACGCACAATCCCTCCATCAGTGCTCAGACTGTTCGCAATAGGCTGAGAGAGGCTGGACTGAGGGCTTGTAGGCCTGTTGTAAGGCAGGTCCTCACCAGACATCACCGGCAACAATGTTGTCTATGGAAACAAACCCACCGTCGCTGGACCAGACAGGACTGGCAAAAAGTGCTCTTCATTGACGAGTCGCGGTTTTGTCTCACCAGGGGTGATGGACGGATTCGCGTTTATCGTCGAAGGAATGAGAGTTACACCGAGGTCTGTACTCTGGAGCGGGATCAATTTGGAGGTGGAGGGTCCGTCATGGTCTGGGGCGGTGTGTCACAGCATCATCAGACTGAGCTTGTTGTCATTGGAGGCAATAGCAACGCTGTGCGTTACAGGGAAGACATCCTCCTCCCTCATGTGGTACCCTTCCTGCAGGCTCATCCTGACATGACCCTCCAGCATGACAATGCCACCAGCCATACTGCTCGTTCTGTGTGTGATTTCCTGCAAGACAGGAATGTCAGTGTTCAGCCATGGCCAGCCGAAGAGCCCGGATCTCAATCTCATTGAGCATGTCTGGGACCAGTTGGATCGGATGGTGAGGTCGAGGGCCCTTCCCCCCAGAAATGTCCAGGAACTTGCAGGTGCCTTGGTGGAAGAGTGGGGTGCCGTCTCACAGCATGAACTGTCAAGTCCATGAGGAGGAGATGCACTGCAGTACTTAATGCAGCTGGTGGCCACACCAGATACTGACTGTTACTTTTGATTTTGACTCCCTTTGTTCAGGGACACATTATTCCATTTATGTTAGTCACATGACTGTAGAATTTGTTCAGTTTATGTCTCAGTTGTTGAATCTTGTTATGTTCATGCAAATATTTACAACAAATTAAAATATACGCAGTTGACAGTGAGGACGTTTCTTTTTTTGCTCAGTTTAAATCCACAGGTACACCTCCAATTAACTCAAATGATGTAAATTAGCCTATCAGAAGCTTCTAAAGCCATGACATCATTTTTGATGGCTCCAACCTAAGTGTATGTAAACTTCCGACTTCAACTGTAGATCATAGCCGCATACTGTGTGTGTGTGTGTGTGTGTGTGTGTGTGTGTGTGTGTGTGTGTGTGTGTGTGTGTGTGTGTGTGTGTGTGTGTGTGTGTGTGTGTGTGTGTGTGTGTGTGTGTGTGTGTGTGTGTGTGTGTGTGTGTGTGTGTGTGTAAGTTCCTAATGTAATGTATTTCATGATGATATGAGATATTGAGAGACCAGTAGAAATATTCTAGTACATCTTAACAATATTCATATATTTATGTTCTTTACTTTATATCAGTTGTCAGGTTTTCTATTCCTTCCTCACTGTTGTTATCTTTGTTGTTTTAGAAAACATTGGATATTCCAGCTCTGCTGCTGACCGGTCTGGAGGAGCTCACTGAAGAACAGCTGAAGACATTTCAGTCTTACCTGACTAGTGGCAGGATGTTAGGCTTTCCTCTCATCCCAGAGAGCCAGCTGGAGAACACTGACAGACAGGACACAGTGGATCAGATGGTGATGAGTTACGGCCCTGAGGGAGCTGTGAGGAACACAATCTGGATCCTGAGGGAGATGGACCGACATGATGTAGCAGAGAAGTTAGAGAGAGATCACACTAGAGGTAACACTGTTAAGAAAATGTGTCAAACGTTCCTTCAAACAAAAGACAACATGATTTAAATTAATAATTGATCATGTAATAAAACAAATATACCATTACCTCTCTTCACTTCTCTTCTATACCTGTATCTACCACAGCAACAACATGGTGGAGAGACTCATCAGACAGTGATAAATGGAGAAGGAGGAAGGAGGGTCTAGTAATGAGGGTAAGACTAGTGGCCATGTCAGAGGTCAAATGTCATTGCGGACAAACCACATATAGATCACAGCCACATGCTGTCTGAAGTGTGTGTGCTACAGTTAACAGTGAGTTCTACAGTTCTACCCTCATATGTCACATCACCTGTACTCACTGTCATAGTCAGTTCTACCCTCATATGTTACATCACCTGTACTCACTGTCATAGTCAGTTCTACCCTCATATGTTACAACACCTGTACTCACTGTCATAGTCAGCTCTACCCTCATATGTTACAACACCTGTACTCACTGTCATAGTCAGTTCTACCCTCATATGTTACATCACCTGTACTCACTGTCATAGTCAGTTCTACCCTCATATGTTACATCACCTGTACTCACTGTCATAGTCAGTTCTACCCTCATATGTTACATCACCTGTACTCACTGTCATAGTCAGTTCTACCCTCATATGTTACATCACCTGTACTCACTGTCATAGTCAGTTCTACCCTCATATGTTACATCACCTGTACTCACTGTCATAGTCAGTTCTACAGTTCTACCCTCATGTTACATCACCCTTACTCACTGTCATAGTCAGTTCTACAGTTCTACCCTCATATGTTACATCACCTGTACTCACTGTCATAGTCAGTTCTACCCTCATATGTTACATCACCTGTACTCACTGTCATAGTCCGTTCATTTCAACACACCAAAACATCGGAGTATATTCCTGTACCACGTTGTGTGTGGCGATGTTCATGTTCTTTAAATCAGTAGTCAGTATTTCTATTCTCTTATATCTTATCATCTTTGTTATTTTAGAGACGCTCCATGTTGGATGTTCCAGCTCTGCTGCTGACCGGTCTGGAGGAGCTCACTGAAGAACAGCTGAAGACATTTCAGTCTTACCTGACTAGTGGCAGGATGTTAGGCTTTCCTCTCATCCCAGAGAGCCAGCTGGAGAACACTGACAGACAGGA
This sequence comes from Oncorhynchus keta, assembly GCF_023373465.1. Classification (NCBI taxonomy): domain Eukaryota; kingdom Metazoa; phylum Chordata; class Actinopteri; order Salmoniformes; family Salmonidae; genus Oncorhynchus; species Oncorhynchus keta. The sequence continues at coordinate 30,462 of NW_026278138.1, read as the reverse complement.
CACAGTGGATCAGATGGTGATGAGTTACGGCCCTGAGGGAGCTGTGAGGAACACAATCTGGATCCTGAGAAGGATAAAGCGACATGATGTAGCAGAGAAGTTAGAGAGAGATCACACTAGAGGTAACACTGTTAAGAAAATGTGTCAAACGTTCCTTCAAACAAAAGACAACATGATTTAAATTAATAATTGATCATGTAATAAAACAAATATACCATTACCTCTCTTCACTTCTCTTCTATACCTGTATCTACCACAGCAACAACATGGTGGAGAGACTCATCAGACAGTGATAAATGGAGAAGGAGGAAGGAGGGTCTAGTAATGAGGTAAGACTAGTGGCCATGTCAGAGGTCAAATGTCATTGCGGACAAACCACATATAGATCACAGCCACATGCTGTCTGAAGTGTGTGTGCTACAGTTAACAGTGAGTTCTACAGTTCTACCCTCATATGTTACATCACCTGTACTCACTGTCATAGTCAGTTCTACCCTCATATGTTACATCACCTGTACTCACTGTCATAGTCAGCTCTACCCTCATATGTTACAACACCTGTACTCACTGTCATAGTCAGTTCTACCCTCATATGTTACATCACCTGTACTCACTGTCATAGTCAGTTCTACCTCATGTGTTACATCACCTGTACTCACTGTCATAGTCAGTTCTACCCTCATATGTTACATCACCTGTACTCACTGTCATAGTCAGTTCTACCCTCATATGTTACATCACCTGTACTCACAGTCATAGTCAGTTCTACCCTCATGTGTTACATCACCTGTACTCACTGTCATAGTCAGTTCTACCCTCATATGTTACATCACCTGTACTCACTGTCATAGTCAGTTCTACCCTCATATGTTACATCACCTGTACTCACTGTCATAGTCAGTTCTACAGTTCTACCCTCATATGTTACATCACCTGTACTCACTGTCATAGTCAGTTCTACCCTCATATGTTACATCACCTGTACTCACTGTCATAGTCAGTTCTACCCTCATATGTTACATCACCTGTACTCACTGTCATAGTCAGTTCTACAGTTCTACCCTCATATGTTACATCACCTGTACTCACTGTCATAGTCAGTTCTACCCTCATATGTTACATCACCTGTACTCACTGTCATAGTCAGTTCTACCCTCATATGTTACATCACCTGTACTCACTGTCATAGTCCGTTCATTTCAACACACCAAAACATCGGAGTATATTCCTGTACCACGTTGTGTGTGGCGATGTTCATGTTCTTTATATCAGTAGTCAGTATTTCTATTCTCTTATATCTTATCTTCTTTGTTATTTTAGAGACGCTCCATGTTGGATGTTCCAGCTCTGCTGCTGACCAGTCTGGAGGAGCTCACTGAAGAACAGCTGAAGATATTTCAGTTTTACCTGTGTCATGCACAAGTGTCATTCACTAGTGGCTGGATGTTAGGCTTTCCTCCCATCCCAGAGAGCCAGCTGGAGAACACTGACAGACAGGACACAGTGGATCAGATGGTGAAGAGATACGCCCCTGAGGGAGCTGTGAGGAACACAATCTGGATCCTGAGGAGGATGAATCTGGATGATCTGGCAGAGAAGTTAGAGAGAGATCACATTAGAGGTAACATAACAATAATGTACATCAATCTATACATCACCATCACAGTTCAGTGAAGGTCTAAGCCAGAGGAGGCTTAAACGAAGACAACGTGATGTAGATTGATAATTGTAGATAAACAGGAAAATGTAATGAGACAACAACACCATTATCTCTCTTCACTTCATCTTCTATAGCTGTATCTACAACAGAAACAAAATGGTGGAGCGACTCATCAGACACTGACAGTGATGAAGAGAGAGAGAAGAAACATGTCTATCTGTCTGGACGTTCTAGAGCCTTGGACAGAGAGGCAGCAGGCAGCAAAGACACTGGAATCACAAAGGACAAATATGAACTGGTCACGGTGAGGAGGAGAGGGGATGTTTAGGTTCACATAACCCACACCTGGTAGAAGTCATGGAGACCGATAGACTGACAGAAAGAAAGGGTTGTCACCAAATTAAAATTCAATCTGTTCTGTTGTTGTTTTCTTAGAAACCTGCAGAGAAGAAAAGAGAAGCTCTGCTGCTGGCCACTCTGGAGGAGCTGAGCACAGATGAGCTGAAGATATTTCAGCAGGAACTGACTCCAAGCAAACAGCTTCCACCTTACCTGACTGGCTTTCCTCCCATCCCAAAAACTCAACTGGTGAACAATGACAGACAGGTCATAGTGGATCAGATGCTGAAGAGGTACAGCCCTGAGGGAGTTGTGGAGATCACACTGAGGATCCTGAGGAGGATGAACCGGGAAGATATACCTCACAGTAGAGGTAACACAGCCAGACGATAGATTTATCATTACACCCTCAGATCTGGGATATTGAGTGATAGAGATTCACACAAAGATCCCGCACAGCCTGTTGACTGTTTCTTAACTAACTATTACACTAACATGTGGGTATGTTAAACAGCTAACAACACTTTAAACTCTCTCTTTCTCACTCTTTTCACTTCACACTTTCTTTCTCTCTCTTTTTGATGACCCCTGCAGCAAAGAAAGAAATGAGAACAATTAAGAAACTATCCAGGCTTGGTATAGTTTCTAGGGGCAAAAAGATTGAGGAGCATTGTGTCCCACTGACTGGCAGAGCCCCGTTGTTCATCAAACATAAGGTGCCTGATTGTCCCTGCCCTTCTCTCTGCTGCCATGGTGACCAACATGTTCACCATAGAACAGAATACATGTCAAATTAACAAAGAACATGTTGCTATTATAGAAGTATGTTCTATCTATTCTGTTGATTTGAATCTAGAAAACCACAAAGGTCGAGATGGACATTTCAACCATCTTAGGGAGCCAACCGGAGATGGCGAACAGTCTCAACGCCGAGGTATCTGTGAACACCCAGGAGAACACACAGGAGAAGACCCAGGAGAACACCCAGAAGACCACCCAGGAGACCACCCAGGAGACCACCCAGGAGAACACACAGGAGAACACCCAGGAGAACACCCAGGAGAACACCCAGGAGAACACCCAGGAGAACACCCAGGAGAAGACCCAGGAGAACACCCAGAAGACCACCCAGGAGAACACACAGGAGAACACCCAGGAGAACACCCAGGAGAACACCCAGAAGACCACCCAGGAGACCACCCAGGAGAACACCCAGGAGAACACCCAGAAGACCACCCAGGAGAACACACAGGAGAAGACCCAGGAGAACACCCAGAAGACCACCCAGGAGAACACCCAGAAGACCACCCAGGAGACCACCCAGGAGACCACCCAGAAGACCACCCAGGAGAACACACAGGAGAAGACCCAGGAGAACACCCAGGAGAACACCCAGAGGATTGATGATGAGGAGTTGGGAAGAGAAAGGGGTAACAGCTATACATTAACATCTTCATCTGGAACAATGATGAAGTTGAAGTTGTATAGTAAAACATGATGATTGATCTTTATTTGATTCTCTTTAGATTCTCCTCTCCTGGATCATCATCACATGGTGAGACCCTCACTGGACTGAGAGAAAGACTGTAAAAGAGAGAACATTTGAATTTAAAAACTATTCTTCACACTATTGGTTGAATTACACTATCTATTGTTTCTACATTTTAGAGTTATCCAGATGAATTTACACCTGATATCCACGATCAGGACAACAGGGGAGAGTACCAGTAACTTGACATATTTAATGTTTCTCATTAGTAGTTTGTATTAAGGACAATACCTTAAATCCAGGAAATCTCACAAAAGGAAATCCTTCATTGTTTCCTCTAGGTTCCAGTGCCCCAGTGCAGGTCTGTTCCAGTGCAGTATAACAGGCCTGGTGTTCAGGATGGAGGGAGAAGGAGAGGTTCTCTATAGGACAGTCCACTGGGACAGGAGGCTTCTATCCCAGAGTGGAAAGAGACCTGCAGGACCTCTGTTCATGTTTACATGCCTTAAGGGGTCTGTCTGTCAACTACACCTTCCACACTGTGAGATCTACAATAGTGAGTAATAATATCATGAAGGGTTCATTTAACTTTTCATGTTTCAGGACTCTTCTGAAATAACATATTTTCATTATTTGTTTGTTTATTGACTAATTATTGTGTATTTTATTTTCTGCTACAGTCTCAGCAATGTTATGTTTGTCTTGTTCGTCAGAGACAGCTCTAAATGTTCTCTTTCTTTCCCAGGTGGTGGATGTGACTTCCTGTCTGTAGCCCATGTGACTGATGATGACATCATTGAGTTTCTCCCTCCTCTTGAGACAACAGACACACATGTCATTATAAACATCAGTGGATTCTCTGCTTATGGTGAAGTCAAGGATGAAGACTCTCCCACCGTTCCTATAAGAGCACTTGTCTTGTTGTTCTACAAGCCCCCAGATGTTCCTAAAAAGAGGTCCATCCTGAATGTGTTGTTGCTTCCCAGAAATGTTGTGATCAGGGAGGTAAGACCATCTGAAATGTCAACTCTACTTTGGCTGAATACAATCAAGCACACAGGACATTAAACCATGAATTCATGTTTTGTTAATGTTATTGCTTGGACAATGTTTTCTGATTTAAACCAATAATAGCATGTGATTTTGTGAAAACAAGGTGCAGGAGGAGTGGAAAAGAAGGAATGGAGACAAATACATCTACATTGAAACAAATCCTCGCTGCCAACTAACTCCCAATAAAGAATAGGAGCTCTTCACAGATCTTACAGATGAATATCTAATTCAACCAAAGGTGATATCTGAGCTAGAGAGAGAAGAGACATTGGTTGCACATGAACATGATCTTATGATGTTGTTACCTTTATATTTTGTATTATTATGTAATTGATAGACTAACACTTTATCTTTCTACCAGGATGCAGAATTTGTGGATTTTGAATCCTATGAAAACTACTTCCCAACATTTCAGTTGTTCATACAAACTGTTGTTGAGCAAGTTAATCTTCTTCTGAAAGACAATGGTGGTGAAGAATCTGTCTGGGAAAGACTTGTCTGGCTTCCAGGTAACACAAAGTGGTAGTAGTGGCAGCAGCAGTAGTAGTAGTAGTGGTGGTGGTGGTGGTAGCAGTAGTGGTGGTGGTGGTAGCAGCAGCAGTAGTAGTAGTAGTAGTAGTAGTAGTGGTGGTAGCAGTAGTGGTGGTGGTGGTAGCAGCAGCAGTAGTAGTAGTAGTAGTAGTGGTGGTGGTGGTGGTAGCAGCAGCAGTAGTAGTAGTAGTAGTAGTGGTGGTGGTGGTGGCAGTAGTGGTGGTGGTGGTAGCAGCAGCAGTAGTAGTAGTAGTAGTAGTAGTGGTGGTGGTAGCAGTAGTGGTGGTAGCAGCAGCAGTAGTAGTAGTAGTAGTAGTAGTGGTAGCAGTAGTGGTGGTGGTGGTAGCAGCAGCAGTAGTAGTAGTAGTAGTAGTAGTAGTAGTGGTGGTG